>NW_006408962.1:811406-848528 GCF_000296735.1 Chrysochloris asiatica
TGAATAGTTTTCATCTTGTCTAGATGGGTCTGCTAAAAAGAGATGGGGATAAGATTTTGTATGATTCAATAATGAATAATTGTTATCATGACTAATTGCAACTGTCACAATTGTAAAGTTTTGTAACAATAACAGGGGAGTAGTTAATCTTACAGTCTGGAAAGAGAGGACCCTAGGACCATTAAGGGAGAAGAGCACAAGCAGAATGCGGAACCTTATCCAGAGAAGCAGCAATGCCAGTGACTGGGTCATGGAGAGAGGTAGCAGCTGAGGACTCTAAATTCATGGGAAGAGAGGGTCTGAGAGCTGGTGGCCAGGAGGCTGACTTGCAGAATGTGCCCTTTGTATATTGTAAGTTATTGTATATGCCTGAGTGGGGGTTTTTTGTTGTTTTTGTTGTTTTTTAAAGTTAAAATGAATAGAGAAATACCGTTAACTGATGGTGCATGGAGGGGCTTATAATCATTGTAATGAAGCAAAATGTATGATTTGTTGAATGTAAAACTGATGATCTGCCCTGTAAATGTTCACTCAACCCACAATAAAAACCTTATTAAAAAAAATAATAATACTTTTGAGTTTTGTTCTACATTTCTGCCACTCTATCTGGGACCTTCTAATAAGATCCCAGGCACTGGTTAGCAATCCAGTACCTATCCTACAGCTAATAGAGAAAAAATAAATAATTATTTGAATTATCCAAAACAAGAATAGAGGAATAAAAGAAAAAACGAACAAAGAACAAAGATGTAAATAGAAAGTAAATAGCCAATCAACAATTTTAAAGACTCGAAGCAAAAATTTACAGATGTTAATTATGTGAAGAAAACACACCCTCCAAGAATATAAACAATCTACATTTTTTACATTCTCTACACTTCACAGTGAAAAAAAAAAAAAATCCTTTCCTGAAAACAAAAAGAAGTTCTCTGTAAATGTATGCAAACATCTTACCATTGCTTTTTTAAGACACTCTTCCTGCCTTCACGCTAGGGGCCAATTTGCCCTACACTACAGGAAGGCAATGAATGAAAGAAAGGATGCTATACCAAGGATTCTTGAGGGAGTAACAAACCAACCCAATCAGAGACTAGAGACTTCACAATAATTTCTAAGATGCACCTTTAATTGCACCCCTTGAGAGTCTCAACACTTCTTCACCTGAACCCCCTTTATGAAGTAGCTCTATGAGCTCATACGCCATTGTTTTAGTCAGCTCTGCAGCAAGTAACTAGTATATAAAAATCGTCTGATGAACTCTCTCTGCTGAGCCAAATAGGAGAAAAGTCTGGGTTCCTGTTGATGACTGAGGTCTGAGGTCTGATAAAAATACCAACCTGGCAGTTAAGTTCTACAACTCAAGGGCTGATTGGCATTCTCTATTTCATGCTTCTTTCCATTGGCTACCACTACTGCCCAATACAAGTATCCTATTGTTAAAACTTTTTCATTTAAGTTCCTCAGGAAGTAAGGAAAGAGAGACTCTGTGGTTAACTTGGATTTCCTAGGATTTGGGATACTATCCAAGTTGCACTAGTGATCAGGAGAACTCTCAAGACTCAGATGAGTTTTGATTCCATGTAAGAGATTGAAAGGCATCAATGAGGGTATCCAGACACAGTGGTATTCCCAACTCTGTTCACACTTAGTCCTATGGGAAGTAAGTAATTTTCTCCCTGTCTTGGCTTCCTTGGATTTTTCCTAAGGCATCCACACATGGATACTGGCTCCAGTGGAATCCCCTTTTATAATTAATATAGTTCTTTTTGTGGACCTTATGTTTAAGAACATGTGATCTCACCAGCAGTAAATTATCTCCAGTATTATAATAATAAGGTATGTCATAATGAGCTGCTGATCGACAATCCAGCTACTCAAATGCCCTCAGCTTAACATTCCCTTAAACTTTCTTGCCTTCTGATTTACAAAGGGATACCTCATTAACCATAAAGTTGATAAATTCCATAATTTGGTATTAGAAACCAGTGTGGTGCATAATTTGCCTTTTGCAGTGCTCCCAGTTAAAGAACTTATTCCCATTTACTCTTATGCACAACCCAGCTAATGCAATTTCTGTCTTTTAATCATTTATTTTCTGCATATTGGATTGTGAGCACAAAGGTATTTTCATATCCTCTTCCTTTTATTATATCAAGCCAGATATTTAAGAAGGTTTAAGAATATCGAAGAATATCTAAGAAATTTAATAAAATAAATCTAGGTAACCTTGCTGTTATGTGATATATTGGAACAGGGTAGCTTCTTAATATAGTCTGGTAAGTTTACTTAAATTTATTGTTTGTCATTTAAGTTTTTAAGTTATTTTTAAACTAAGTGATTATGTTAAACATTATTATTTCAATCACTTTGTACTCATGTTTGTTAGTAACCTACCCCTCATTTATCTATTATTTCATTATCTGACATTTCACATTTACTATAATCGTGACAAAAATCTATCCCACTATTTTGTGCATTGAAAATGTATATATGGTAGTAATGAACCCTGAAGTGTGAAGGGAGAGTCCCGCTGGCTGTGATGGCTGAGATTATATATCAACCTGTTTGGGCCATGATTCTCAGCAATTTGGCAGTTATGTAATAATGTAGTCATCCTCAGTTTTGTGACCCGATGTGGTCATCCTCCATATTTGTATAACACCTATTTCTCCATAACAACCTTGTCTTTGGAACCTAACCATGCTAATAAGTGAGGGGTGGGTGCAGTAGTATCATTAACAATAACAACTACCTTCCTTTCTAGGTTCTTTGAGCACTGTGGGTCAAACTCACTAGCCACTCTTTGGTAACCCTATACCAGGTCTATGAGTCGAAATGACTCAATGGCATTTGACAGCAACAACGAGCACTGGACTGCAAGGTCCGTTTGAACTGCAAATTTGGCAGTTCAAACCCACCAGCTATTCCTCAGAAACCCTATACAGGGTCACTGTGAGTCAGAATCGACAGCACTTAACAACAATAAACAATATTCCAGATGCTGTGCCAGGCATATGTATGTGTTCAAGGCTATTTTCACAAGAGTTCCGAAAGACAGATTTTAATTTGTCACAGGTCACAAAGTAGGTCATAAAGTACTTGAACTCAAATCAATTTGACCTGATCATTTATTTTCCTGTAACTATATAACATACCAGTACTGTTGAATTAAGTATTACTGTATTGAGTCAATCTGTTGTGAACGTGCCCCAACTGTGGTATGTCACCAGGTTACCAGAGTGTGTTTTCTCTTCCTTTCTCATCAAACCACGTGTTTTCTTCCTAAAGCTGCAGTCTTCAGTCTTCCTAAAGAGCAGCCCATTTATCTTTCTAGGTTATATGTGTGGTTGATGCACTTCACTGTTGTATCATCCAAACAAGGAAAGCACTTACGTTGATCTTCTATGTGCTCAGTACAGATTTGAGAAACATTTGGGAGACAAAATCAGCAGGGTGGCAAGATTTATAAGGGGCTTTGCATGACTATCAGGTTTCTGACTTCAGTAAATGTGGCATTGTAGGATAAAGCATTAGACTGAAAGGCTGATTTGAACAGCAAGAAGGCAGTTCAAACCCACCAGCTACTCCTCAGAAACCCTATACAGGGTCACTATGAGCCAGAACCAACTCCATTAAATGGATTAATGAATGGAGAGAAGAGCCATTCACTAAGAAGTAAGTGTAGAGGGGGAACACGTAGAGTGAAAAAGATGGAATAAGGAAAGTACTGAACAAAACGTCAATTATAGGGTTGAAAATATAATGCAGAGTAAATGACTGGAGTGGCTTACATTTAAAGTAGACACTAAGGAATGGCAGGGATATGAGGCGAGGTGGTATTAAGGTCTAACTGTGACCCAGTTGACAAGTTTGGTCAGAATCACACAAGATCATGCCCAATGAGGTTCAGATTGGGAACTCAGTATTGGTGGTGGTCATTCAGCTAAGCTTTTGATGAAAGAATGGAAAATCTGAAATTAATCCACTCAATAAATGCCTACTGTGCACCAAAAATTGAGTTGACTGAGCATATAAGGAGTAATTTAATATACTCTGTGAATTATAGGAGCTTTCAGTCTAGAAAAGCATAAATACATACTTTAGTCATTATATCACATGCTCTAGTAGATACATCATTGTGGGATAATGCATTGGACCTCCAGGTCGATTTGAACTGCAAGGTAAGTGGTTCAAATTCACCAGCCGCTCCTCGGAAACCCTATATAGGATGACAATGACGGCACTTAACAACAACAGTAGTAGATATATGTATAGCTTGCTATAGGAATATTACACAGGGAATTCACCTTTAAAACAAAAAACTGTATTGTGAACTATTGTAGATTAGTTTATATGTAATAGGTGTTACATGTAATATATATAATGTTGTTGTTGTTGTTAAGTGCCTTATATGTAATAGGCTTGCTCCAGTGAATGATAGGTTTCAAAAGCGTGTTTTAAATATTCATAATAAAAAATTAGGGCACTCTGTGGCCCTATGGGTTAATGCGCCAGACGGCAAAGCCGTTTGAACTGCAAGGTCGGCGGTTCAAACTCACCATCAGCTACTTGGAAACCCTATACAGGGTCGCTATGGGTCAGAATCGACTCGACGGCACTTCACAACAACAACAACATGCTAAGGAGTCCTGGAGTGGAGCTATGGAATAATGCGCTCAACCGCATGTTTGTTTTGAACCACATGGTCAGTGGCTCAAATTCACTAGAGACTCCTCAGAAATCCTATACTGGGTCGCTTTGGTTAGAATGGACTCAATGGTACTTAACAATACATGGTGTGGCGCTGTAAGATAAGCACTCAACCGCAAGTTTGGTTTAAACTATAAGGCCTGCCGTTCAAATTCTTAGGAAACCAATGGTATCGTTATAAATTGGAACCGAAACAATAACTAAGCACGCTAAGAGTCAAAACCGACTCAACGGCAGCTAGCAACAACAAAAACATTGACTACTCTAATCATCATATTTTTAATCATCTTTAAGTTCATATTAATGATCAAGCATAAATCTATCACCAGAAATTAATTTAATTTATAGAATAGAAGATAATTTAGCATTTAGTTAGTTTGTTGTTAATTGCCGTCAAGTTGGTTTTGACCCATAGCGACCCTGTATAGGGTTTCCTAGGAGTGGCTGGTGAACTTGAACTGCTGACGTAGAGGTTCAAACTACTTTGCAGTCCAGCGCATTAACCCACAACACCATACCAGAACTCCAGTCCAATGCTTATCCTACAGGGACTCCGGGATTTTTACATGGATAGAAGACTAAAATATATTAAGTTAAAAAAAAAAAAAAATAGGTTATAAAACTATTTTGAAATATTCATTTTAGTTTTTTTAAAGAAGAGAACACAATACTCCAAAGAGTTAAAACTGTTTTATCCAGGAAGTGGGATTACTTCTTATTTTTCATTGCCTGTTTTCATTTTGTTGGCTTCTTAAAATTCTTTTTTAAAAAAAGATTTCTAGCTTAGAAAAGTAAAGTTTAAATATTGCCTTGTTAATATACTAAAAATAACAAGGCATAAGCGCTTTAGATTATTTGAAATTGTATATTAAATGGTTTAATATTAATAAGCAACCTGGCATTTGGATAAAGTTTGTGGAATATTTTTTACATATAAATTTTTATCACAAAATTGAAAGAAAATACCATGTGTGCTCAGCAAGAAGAATTAATCTATAGCCGCATTTTGAGATATGTTATGGTTGCTTATTTGTTTGTTTAATTTTTGATAAATTATTTTTCTGAGATGATTAAGGTTCTGTGTTTCTTGCAGGTGGTATTACAGTCAGAAATATGGAAACCTATCATGTACAATATCTGGATAGCATAAGAATTAGTTGTAAGTAGCCAACCCATATATGTATAAATAAATTGTTTATTTTAATAAAATTTATGGTAAATTATTGAAAACACTGTATTTGTTTAAGACAGCAGAGAGTTGATAAATTAGAGGAGTTTAAAATAAAAGCTTGAAGTAAAGGAAATTCAAGAAATACCCTGACTTTTCCTTTTGATTTCTATGTTGATTTATAATTCACTAACATGTCACAAAAGAAACTATCCTGATGCAAAAAACTCACAGAAACTGGCACACAACTCTAAATTATCTGAGAAATATGTCAAATATTGTCAGTTGGGTAAGAGATACCAAAATCATTCCCTCTCTAATTCTTGGCTTAAAAAGTAGCATAATCTACAAGTGATCCTTTCCAAATAAATACCTGTGGGTGTGAAAAAGAAATACAAACTGATAGCCACTTTGCTACCTTTCATAGATGTGAGGTGTTAGTGGTTGTGTGCCTTCAAATAGATTCCTACTCATAGCGACTGTATAGGTTTGCCAAGGCTTGTAAAGTCTCATCTTTCTCCCATGGAGCCACTGATGGATTTGAACTGCTGACCTTATGGATAGAAACCCAATGTGTAACCCACTACATTACCAGGGCTCCTTATAGAGGTGAGAGAGAGTGGTATTTCTGAGTTTTCAAAATTTCAAAGGGAAAAGAGGATTTTTTAATAACTGATTGATAAAGTCCATATAATATACTCTATTGCTATGAACCCAATTTTATTGAAATTTAGAATTCCTGGGATCGTTGACTGGTAGTTTTAAGTAAGAATTAGAAGTCATTGGATAAATTATTCCAAACTAATGGCCAAATGACCAACATATGTGCCATGCATAGGTTTCCTACAGGTTTCTCAGGGAGAAAACGACTTGTGTAATGGTGTTCTCTGTCTTCTCTGCAGCCCTGGGATTCATGAACAACTCAATGAAAAGCACTGTGACTGAGTTTGTCCTCCTAGGCTTCCCTGGTGGCCAGGAGATTCAAATGCTCCTCTTCTCGCTGTTTCTTGGGGTCTATATATTTACCACGATGGGAAATGGCGCCATTATCTTTGCTGTAAGGTGGGACCAACGGCTCCACACCCCAATGTATGTTCTACTGGGGAACTTTGCTTTCCTTGAAATATGGTACATTACCTCCACTGTGCCTTGTATGCTGGTCAATTTCCTCTCAGAGACAAAAACCATCTCCTTTGTTGACTGTTTTCTCCAATTCTATTTCTTTTCTTCCCTTGGTACAACTGAAGCATATTTCCTCTGCATCATGGCATATGACCGGTACCTTGCCATCTGCCGCCCATTGCACTACCCAACCATTATGACCCTACAACTCTGCTATATAATGATATTTCTTTGTTGGGTGTTTGGGTTCCTTAGTTACTCAGTCTCCACAGTGCAACTCTCCCAATTGTCTTTCTGTGGGCCCAATGTCATTGATCACTTTATATGTGACATGGACCCACTGATGTCTCTGTCCTGTGCTCCAGCTCCTATCACTGAGTTAGTTTTCTATATCCTGAGCTCCTTCATCATCATACTCACTCTTCTGTACATCCTTGGCTCCTATACCCTTTTACTGATCGTTGTATTAAAAGTTCCTTCAGCAGCTGGCCGGCGAAAAGCCTTTTCCACCTGTGGATCACATCTGACAGTGGTGTGCTTATTCTTTGGAGCCCTCTTGGCAATGTATGTGAGCCCCACATCTGAAAACCCAGCTGAAATTCAGAAGGTTATGACTTTGTTCTACTCCATGGTCACTCCCTTCTTAAACCCTCTGATTTATAGCTTACGAAACAAGGAAATGAAAACTGCATTGAAGAAAGTCTTGAGAATAGAATGAACATACGGTAATCTATGTGAGATCTAACAAACCACTGTCTACCATATAGGATCTCTTAAGAAAGACTTAACTTTCAACTGCTAATGTACACTTTTAAAAAGATATTTTTTTTTCAGTGGGGTCCCTCATTGATGATTCCTCACCTAATCAGGAAGACCTATATTATAGCTAACTCAAATGAAATGCTGTATTTTCAACATGGGTGACCCCAGTAGATAAAAGGGCATTATATTTCTCACTGCATTCACTTTGATTACAGGAGGGATTGGTGTAGCAAGCACAAAAGTAGTTATCCCAGGTAGATCATCACTGATATACTCACGGCATTTAACACAACCTAAGATGTTTTAAAGTGAATAAAGATGCAACTTCTAATTCCAAATAACTCCAGACCTAAAAGATTTAGAAATAGAACAACTTTCTAATTCCCTTGGCTCTAGATAGTCGACAGTCTTCCAGCCTAGGGACAAACTGAAAGTTTCTTTCTTGTACAAGTAGTAAATGTCTTAATGACTACTAGGTAAAGTAGTAGTTATTATTTCCTTTGATAAATATTATTAAGCATCTACTATGATCCAGGCACTCTGCTAGGCACTGTAAAAGCATTAAAACCAAAATGGCCAAAGCCACTACCCACATGGAGTTTACATTCTTGTTGTGGAGAGCAAAACAATAAGTAAAATGAATAGCATGCCAGGGAGAGAAAGTACTATGGAGAAAGGAGGAAGGACACAGGAAATGTAGGAGAAAAGTTTGAGATTTTAAATAGAGTGATCAATGAAGGCCACCTTGAGAAGGTAACATTTAAGCAAAAGCTTCAAAGAGGTGAACCGTGTAAACAGCTGAGAAAAGCGTATTCCATGCAGAAAGAAGCAAGTTTTCTACAAAATCCTGAGGCAGATGTTGTTCGAGTAACACCACAGAAATTAGGGAATTTATTTAGAGAGAGTAAGGGAACGAGTACTAGGGAAAGTCAAAGTGAACAGGGAGACAAATTACTCAAGACCTTATAAGTCATTTTAAGAACTTTTATTTCTGCATGAGATGAGAAGCCTTTGGAAAGTTTTGAGCAACAGAATACCATTATATTTACATTACAACTTCTTGACTGTTTTGTTGATAATAGACTGCAGGTAGACAGAGCTAAAGCCAACGACCAGCTAGGAGGGTATTGTGAGATCGAATCTGGGATGAAACCCACATAAGATCTTAAGCATCCCATATTACTATCATTTCTGCTGTAAAATATTATCTATTATGGAAGAGTAACATCATGTTATAATTTTACAATTTAAATCTATTCTAGTTTAAATCTACTAAAGTTGCTCCATGAAACATGCAATGATGAAGGATTACAGAGGGAAAACTGATCTGAACAATGCTCTCATGTATTATGATTCACATTTTACTCCTTAATACCTAAGAAATAAATTTTATTAAGCATCCTCTCCTTCATGATTTTCTTTAATATCATATGAGCTACACACATAGGCGTTCCTGATCATGATGAGTCATTCTACTGAAACATCATGGATGACTCTAACCCATAACTCCTTGCTGTTGAGTCAATTTGATTCATGGTGATCGCATGTGGTACACAGTAGAAATGTTCCATACGGTTTTCTTGCAGGTCTCCAGACCTTTCGTCCGAGGCAGTGTTGAGTAGATTCAAAGCACCAGTCTTTAAGTAAGTAGCCAGTCACAAAACAATGCAACACTCAGGGATCTAGGATTCTGAACCAGAGGTTGATTAATTCTTCCTAAACACTATGTTTACTGTTCAAGAAACTGCCATCTAAAGGAGGGTGAAGCCATTCACAATAGCTTAGAGTAAGGCATTGCCTTAAGTGCAATAAGTTAGATATAAATTTATATTACAGTTGATTTTGATTTTTTATAAAAGAAATTAACCCATGTTAGAATAGTAGTATGAATAACATTTTACCTTTTTATTCTACATGTCCTGCATTGTTGTTGTTGTTAAGTGCCGTGGCATCAATTCCAATTCATAGCAACCTTGTATAGGATTTCCAAGGAGCATCTGGTGGATTTGACCTGCCAGTCCAGTGCTTATCCTACAGTGCCACACCAGAATTCCATGTGTCCTGGATATAAAATGACGAAAGAGAGGGAGGGGATACACTCAGCAAAACTGAAACTTTGGTAAAGTTTCCTTAGCATATCCAGCATCTCCACATCATTCTATTCTTGTTTTCCTACCCTACACTCAAGCTTCAGTATGTTCTGGATCACTCTCTACTACAAATTAAGAAAGGACTTTCTATCATCATTTATAACTTTTCCTAGAAGTCTTTCATGCCAGTATGCCAACTCTCTTGGGTATGTGTATTTTTAAACTCTCATTTCTAGTTGTCAAATAAAAAAAAAAAAAGTTGTTTCTTCTTAAAGGAGTTTATATCTTCCACCTGGCCATGAGAATATATTTTGGGAGACAGAGAAAAGCTAGAAAACTTAGTTGCCCCAAAGGAATGGAAAGTCCTCTAACCCTTAGGGTAGGAAATTTTAGTACAGGAATGATATTTCCATGACAATCTTAAGAATGAAAATGGGATGCTAGAAATCCACCCTTGAAACTCTTGAACCACATATAATCATAATTATTATTATATAAAAATTTACAAAATATTTTTATATCCATCATTTCATTTCATCCCCATATCCCATGTCAACCTTATGGGGCATACAGGAAATGTGAGTATGTATTTAATATTTGAAGAAATTGAAGCTCACCAAGTTCTTACATTTAATAGCTGAAAATGCTTAGATTATAATACTCTGTGTCCTGATTTTCTTTCCTTAACCCTACCTTCTATTTAGGTTCAACCCTGCTTTCACTCAATGTCCTTCTATATACCAGGTCACCCACGCTCATAAAATATCTGAATAATCTTTTGCACCATTTCCCTGCCTATTCTAAACCTCTTTCAAAAGTTCTTCCAGTTGTTTAAATCCAACCTTGCTTTTTCCAGATACCTATATCTTGGTCCCTTGTAGGTGGATAGATATTATCCTATCACAGACAGCATTGTAATTTAAGATAGATCTTGAAATGCTCTTTTTGACAATGACTGTGATGCCATTCCTCTTACATTTGTCATTCCCAGAATACTGAGACATCTGACTGTCTGATTCAAATTGACCAATAACAGTCCATTTCAACTCACTAATGCCGAGGATGCTGGTCTTCATACATTCCATTTCATTTTTGATGACTTCCAATGTTACTAGATTCATACATCATACATTCCACATTCCTATTATTAATAAGTAGTCTTGGTGTGGTGCCATAGGATAAGCACTCTACTTCAAGGTCAGTTTGAACCTGAAGGCCAGCGATTCAAACTTAGCAGCCCCTCCTTGGAAACCCTATACAGTGTCACTATGAGTTAGAATCAACTCGACAGCACTTAACAATATTAATAGATGTCTTCAACTTTTTCTTCTCCATTTAAGTTGTGCCCTGTCAACAAATAAAAGTGGTGAAAGCTTTACTCCATCCATATTACTAAGGTCAACTCTACTTTGAGGAAGTAGTTCTTCTCTACTCATGTTTTAATGCCTTCCAACCTGAGGGGCTCATCTTCTGGCACTATATCAGAGTTCTGCTGTTATTCATAAGGTTTTCAGTGGCTAACCTTTCAGAAGTAGTCCATCTCTCCTTTATCTTAGTCTGTCTTACTCCTAGTCTGCAAGTTCCAATGAAATTTGTCCACCATGGATGCCTCTGCCAGTAATTAAAATACCAGAAGCAAAGATTCCAGCATCACAGCAACACACAAGCCACAACAGCACAACAAACTGACAGACAAGTGGTGGATAATCATGAGTCTGACAGGAAAATATCCATATTTTTATAAGGAAGCCCAGTTAATACCATTATCCTTCACATTTACATACCAACCAGTAAAGTCAAAGATGATAAAATTGAAAGATTCTATTAACTTCCACAATGTGAAACTGATCAAGCATTCAATCAAGATGCATTGATAATTATTGGTGGTTAGAATGCAAAAGTTGGAAACAAAGAGGGAGGATCAGCAGTTTAAAATATGGCTTTGGTGATAGATATGATGCTGTAGTTCACATGATAGAATTTTTCAAAATCAATAACTTCATTTCAAATACCTTTTCCAACAACATAAATGTCAACTATACACATGGGCCTCACCATATAGAATAAACAGGAATCAAATTGACTTGTTGTTGTTGTTGTTGTGTGCCATAAAAAGACAATGGAGAAACTCAGTATCATCAGCTAAACAAGGCAAGAAGCTGATTAACAAATCATCAATTGTTCACATGGAAGTTCAGGCTGAAGTTGAGAAAAACTAAAACAAGTCTACAAGAGCCAAAATATGTCCTGGAGCTTATCCCACCTGAATTTAAAGACCTTCCGAAGAACAGATCTGATGCATTAGACACTAATAACCAAATACCAGAAAACTTGTGGGATGACATCAAGAACATTAATCATAAAGAAACCAAAAGGTCCTTTAAAAGACAGGACATTTTTTTTAAAAGACCAAAAGGGATGTCAGAAGAGACTGAAACTTACTCTTGAGCATAGAGAAGCTAAAGCAACTTCAAGAAATGAGGAAGGAAAACAAAATTTCAAAGGACAGATCAAGAAGACAAAAAGTATTATCATGAAATGTACAAAGAACTAGAGTTAGAAAATCAAAAAAGAAAGACACACTATTTCTCAAACTGAAGGAAAAATGCAAGCTTCAGGTTACAGTATTGAAGGACTCCAAGGGTAAAATATTGAATGAAGCAGCAAGTATCAAAAGATGAAAAAAATATACAAAATCACTATACCAAAAAGAATTACGTGATGTTTAACCATTTCAAGAGGTAGCATATGATCAAGAACCAAAGGTATTGAAGGAAACAAAAAACCTAAGCTGCACTGAAGGCATTGGCAAAAAAACAACAACAAGGCTCCAAAAATGTTGAAATGTTTCAACAGACTGATACAACACTGGAGGCACTCATTCATCTATGCTATGAAATTTGGAAGACATCTACCTGACCATCTGATTGGAAGGCATCCATATTTGTGCCCATTCCAAACAAAGATGACCATACAGAATGCAGAAATCATCAAACAATATCCTTAATATCACATGCAAGTAAAATTCTGCTGACAATAATTTTAAAACAGTTGCAAGAGGTGTGTGGCGAGAGCTGTCAGAAATTCAAGCTAGATTCAGAAGAGGACATGGAATAAGAGATATCAGTGCTAATATTAAATAGATCTTGGCTGAAAGCAAGAATACCAGAAAAATGTTTACTTGTGTTTTATTGACTATGCAAAGGCACTCAACTGTGTGGATCATAACAAATTATGAATAACATTGTGAAAAATTGGTGCTTCAGAACGCTTAATTGTACTCAAGACGAGCCTGTACAAAGATCAAGAGATAATTGTTAGAACATAACAAGGGGATACTGAATGGTTCAAAATCAGGAAAGGAGTGTGCCAGGATTGTATCCTTTTATCATACCTTTTCCATCTGTATGCTGAACAAACAATCTGAGAAGCTGAATTATAAAATGAAGAATATGGCATTAGAAGATGACACAGTGTAGCTTGCTAGAAGCAAAGAGGACTTAAAATGCTTACTGATCATGATCAAAGACTACAGCCTTCAGCATGAATTGACCTGAATGTAAAGAAAACAAAAACCCTTACTAATAGACTAATAAATAATACCACAAAAAATGGAGAAAAGATGAAAGCTGTCAAAGACTTCATTCTGCTTGAATCCACAATCAACACTCATGCAAGCAGCAGTCAAGAAATTAAACAACTCATTGCATTAGGCAAATCTGCTGCACAAGTCCTCTTTAAAGTGTTAAAGAGCAAAGATGTTATTTGCCAAGTCCAAGCCATGGTATTTTCAATCACTTAACGTGCATGTGAAAGTTGAATATTGAATAAGGAAGACAGAAGAATCAATGCATTTTGATTACGGTGTTGGAGAAGAACATTGAAAATGCCATGGACTGCAAGAGGAACAAACAAATCTGTCTTGGAAGAGCATCCAGAATGCTCCTTAGAAGCAAGCATAGTGAGACTTCTTCTCTCGTACTTTAGACTTTTGTCAGGAGGGACCAGTCCCTGTAGAAGGACATCATACTTTGTATAGTGGAGGGTCCTCAAAAAAGAGGAAGAACCCCAACAAGATGGATTGACACAGCAACATTGGGCTAAAACACAACAATTGTGAGGATGGTACAGGATCTGGTAGTATTTCATTTTGTTGTGTATAGGAAATCAATGAGTCGGAACTGACTGGATGACACCTAAAAACAGCAAGAGATCTTTGTCCCACATTCAACGTCACCTGTAGCTCAAGATGAAGTGCCAATTATTCTTAACCCTCTTTCCAAACTATGCTCAATTGATTATTGATTCTAGTGGTCTATCTTACACCACCCAACCCAAAACCCACATCCATTGCCATCAAGTGTATTCTGACTCACAATTACCCTGTGTTGGGTTTCCGAGGCTGTAAGCCTTTATAGAAACAGAAAGCCTCATTTTTCTCCCTCCAAGCTGCTTATCTTACACCACAGTGATTGTGAAACTTCAGTGTACACCACAAATAGCTGGAAAGCTAACACAAATTACCAGGTCCCACACCCAGTGTTTCTGAATTAGAAGGTCAGGGTGAGACCTGAAACTCTGCATTTCTAACAAGTTGCCAAGTAATGCCAATACTGCTGGTGCAGGAACTACATTTATAGAAAACTTCCTCATCCTCACTCCTAAACTCAGCCATGGTCTCTATTTAAGCTCTTGCTAAAATTGACTTCACCTTTCTCTCAGGTACTCAGGTTCTCATACTTCCCTCCTGTGAACCATTTACAGTGACAAATTTCCATTGTATTATGTCATGTCTGCCGACAGCCTTACAAATTGGCATTTACAGAAGGCTAAGTTTTATCTAACAGATGTTTCAAGCTACTTTTCAAATTAAGAATTATTTTATATTGAATATGTTGTTGTTGTTGTTAAGTGCCATCAAGTCAGTTCTGACTCATAGCAATGCTGTATAAGGGTTTTCAAGGAACAGCTGGTGGGTTTGAACCACCGACCTTATGGTTAGCAGTCAAGTGCTTATCCTACAATGCCACATCAGGATATTGAATATAACAAAATTTAATTATGTATACACAGATTTTTTAAAATATAAGTGCTTTTGGTTAACGCTTAACGAGTGTTTGTTGTTCTCTCCTCCCCCATCAACCACCATTCCCTATTTCCCACTCCCACACTCTCCATCCCCAACTCTCTTCATCCTCCCAGCAGATCTGAAACTTAGAGAACAATTCTTCACAAAAAAGAATGTTTCCCTGGCCTCGCTGTATATTTATCCTAACCTCTGTGTCTCACTAGTTGAACCCTTGGGGAATTATACACAAAAATAGATCAGATTAAATGCATGCACAAAGAGATATGCCTTCTAAGGAGAACACTGGGGAACCATCCATCCAACTCAGGAGAGACTTGTAAACTCTTAATAACCACTCATCTGAAAAAATTAATTCCATTTTGTTCAGAGTACCGAAGACTCTACTCTGTAAGGAAGCAAGTTTCTGGTGCCACAAATAATGTTCTCTATCCTTCACTCAGTTTTTAGATCGTGTTAATAAACAGAGTCTGTGGCCAGAATTTCTCTCACAACTTCCTCTTGGAGCCAGAAATGTCACCAGGTATGTAAGAAAGGAGTATGCATCAATGTATCTGTCCCTGCTGTCAGAGCCTAGGAGCATGCTGCTCCTCTGTAAATCCACCGATTCCTTATTCCTTTGTTCTTTGCAGTCCCCTACAGTCCTCAACTCCTAATACACTGTTGAGGAGTATTTAGAGTGATATAGTTACATTTAGGATTCACAAGGAATCCTGAGGTGGCCCTATAGGATGAGCACTCAACCAGAAGATCGCTTTGAGCCACAAGGTAGGTGGTTCAAACTCTCGAGCCACTCCTTGGAAAACCTATAAAGGGTCACTATAGGTCAGAACTGATTCAATAGCACTTAACAACAACAACAACAAGGGTCCATGATGTATCATACAGTGCCTACAGTGCAGCTTGAGTGTCTTGGATATTATTTTGCTTGGCCACTAAACTTCCTTACTTTAGAAAGTAGTCTGAATCTGGTAACCAGAACAATTGCTGTGGAGTTAGTGCCCACTCACAGCATCTGTGTCAGAGTAGAAATGTACTCCACAAGGTTTTCAATGACTAATTTCTCAGCAATAGCTCACCAGGTCTTTCTTTTGTGTCACCATTGAATGGACCCAAACCTCCAACTTTTGGCTAGCAGCTGAGTGCATTAACCGTTTGCATCACCCAGGGAATTTAGTTGTTGTTGTTGTTGTTGTTGTTGTTGTTGTTGTTGTTGTTGTTGTTAAGTGTCGTTGAGTCAGTTCTGGGTTTCCAAGGAGCAGCTGGTGGATTTGAACTGCTGACTTTGTGGTTCAAACCAACATTGCAATCGAGTGTATATCCTTCAGCGCTACACCAGGCAGGACTCCATGGGATTTGGTAGTGCTTTGTTTTTAATATTGGTGTAATGTAGTTCTTAGTAATGAATTATCCTTCATCAAGAGCAGTTTAAACAGGCCATTCTTACTTTTTTTCAAGTTATTGGCAAGTGGAAACTGAGAAAAAAGTAGCCCAGCAGACTCTCTTGTCCTTTGCTATTGTTGTTAGATGCCATCGAATCGGTACCAACTCAGAGAAACCTTATGCAAAGCAGAACGAAACACTGCTGGATCCTGGGCCAACCTCACTATCGTTGCCATGCTTCAGCCCATTGATGCTGCCACTTTGCCAATCCATCTCACTGGGGTCTTCCTTTTTCTCTCTGACCCTCCACCCTACCAGACATGATATCCTTCTCTAGAGACTGGTCTCTCCTGACAATATGTCTGAAGTGTGAGAGATGAAGTTTGGCCATCCTGGCCTCCAAGGAGCACTCTGGCTGCACTTCTTCCAACACAGATCTCTTGGTTCTTTTGGCAGCCCATGGCACTTTCAACATTCTCCTCCAACACCATAACTCAAAAGCATCAATTCTTCTACGGTCTTCATTATTCACTGTCCAACTTTCACATGCATATGAGGTTATTGAAAAGGCTTGGGTCAGGCGCACCATAGTCTTCAAGCTGACATCTTTAAAAAGACGTCTCTTCGACACTTTAAAAAGGTCTTGTGCAGCAGATTTGCCTAATGCAATATGTCATTTGATTTCTTGACTGCTGCTTCCATGAGTGTTGACAGGTGATCCAAGAAGAATGAAGTCCTTGACAACATCAATCTTTTCTCCATTGATAAGAATGTTGTTTATTGGTCCAGTGGTGAGGATTTTTGTTTTCATTATATTGAGATGTAATCCATACCGAAGGCTGTGCTCTTTGACCTTCATCAGTAAATATTTTAAGTCTTCTTCACTTTCAGCAAGCAAGGTTGTATCATCTGTATATCGCAGGTGTTAATGAGTCTTTCTCCAACCCTGATGCCACATTTTCCTTCATATAACCTAGTTTATCGGATTATTTGCTCAGCATACAGGTTGAATAAGTTTGGTGAAAGAATACAATCCTGTCGCACATCTTTCTTAATTTTAAACCATTCAGTGTTCCTACGTTCTGTTCTAACAACTGCCTCTTGGTCCATGTACAGATTCCTCATGAGCACAATTAAGTGTTCAGGAATACTCTTGTCCCTTAGATTTAGCTAAAGGTTAACCATAAATAAATAAATATTTAAAAGAAGCAGAACCCCTCCACTTATTATTTTACAAGTTAATGTTTTCAGCTAGACAAATGACTTAAATACCCAGCAAGTGGTTGATGTTTTCAGGGAGGATTCGACTCCCTGTCTAGTGCCTACAGGGTGGATCGATAAGGTTCTTTGTTCCTCCTCTTCTCTGCAACTGACCATTTGTACTAACACTTGTGGTAAATATAAAAATGAAAAAGATAAATTTAACTTTCCATTTAAGATACTAATAGACATACTTTGGAGCTAGAAGCAGTACAAACAGCTCAATAACATTTCAAATTTTTTATTAAGTTCATTCATCCACCTTATCCATTTTTTTTCTGACCCTATAGTCCATGGATAACTGAGATTTCACTGTAGAACAAACATATTGACAAAATCTCGGAATTTGAAGTCATTATGAAGTCAAATGACCAGTTGAAAATCAAGCCAGATTCTAGGACAGGGACGATGAATTGAGAAGATATTTCTGTTCTTGGTGCCAAGAACTGCCTGACCTGTAACTGGGGTAAGTTAATTCATATCTCATGTTTCTATCTATTGCCTCCAAAAGTCCAAAATAGCCACTGCTGGATGAATTGTATAGCTGTGCTATATTGTGACTGCGCCTCACCATCTCTTATCTGTTAATAGACATAATAACTACTAGTGGACATAAAGTAAAGCATGTGCCTTTGTTAGTGCTAGGTGCCATTGAGTCAGTTCCAACTTATAGCAACCCTGTGTGGCGTTTCCGAAGAGTGGCTGGTGGATTTCAACTGCTGGCCTTGTAGTTAGCAGTAAAGTGCTTATCCTACAGTGCCACACCTTGGAGCGAGCTTATTGTCCTCTGAAGAAATCCAGGACTCTATTAAGCTACCTTAGTGGGGTGAAGGAGGAAGGATTATGCTCTGGTGCCAGTAAATCTAACCCACTGTGATGTCCATTGTCTACAGGGAGCCTTCCTCTTTCTTTCTTTTTTTTTTTTAAACCATCTTTTTACCTTTTATTATTCCCCTTTTATTCTCTCTACCTGTTATTTGGCATGTAAACATGGCTGTTCAGTTAGTATTTAATCCTAAGGGAGAGGAACTTAAGCATTCTCCTCCAAAGACATGAACTGGTATACTTGTATCTAACTTCAAGGAGTCCAGGGTGATGATGATGTGTACTGTTCTACTCATCCCTGTCCTGTTTCTTCTGCAAATAGTAAACACCTGTTGATTATTTCCTTAGAGGTGCCTGGTCTGGATTCTGCTCCAAATGATCTTCCACTAAGAACTTATAAATATGGCATTGTATCATTTTATGCCAAATAATATTCACTCTATATATTTATCTAAATTGCTTCTAACTGCTCCAGGCAGACCCATTCATGCAGACTCAAAACTGTACAGATGTAGTTGGCAGAAAAATATTTTTCCCCCAAAGGGAGAGAAAATTTTATTTTATTTTTCATGTTCATCATTGTACCCAAGAACTTAACACACTGCTAAGAACAAAACAATAAAAATAATATTATTAAATATCTGAATATATAAATGGAGGAAACTCTGCAATCTAAATTCAGCATTCAATTTTTTAATTATTACAAGTCCAGTAAATGTATTTTCCAACCCAGAATGGTAGCATGTGGTCTGGCAAATATAATTATGATTGTGGGAAGTACATTTGAAATTATAACTCTCCTATAAATTTGATGCATATGGTCATCAGAAATATATAGTGCAATGAGACCTACTTCCCAAGACCACTTCTTGTCTCTATTGTCTCTCTCTCTTTCTGTTTTGATGGGCTGAGATGGTAATGGGTACTTGATGGTAGATTGTGTATTTCACCATGATTCCTAGATAGAAGCTGGATTCATCTAATAGCAGAGAAGTGAAATTTTAACAGACCAAAACTAGATTGAAACCTCCCTTCTTTCCTAGATTGAAACTTGTAAACGCTGGAACACACAGATGATGACTTTCTTCTCTACGTTTCCATGAATGTAGACAATTCTTCAAATTAAAGATGGGCATTGACTTCTCCCCAGAATCAATCAACTTGTAATCAACTCCTAAAGAATCAAGCAACTTGTAAACATGTAAGAGGCAGAAAATAAAAGAGTGAAATTTTTTTTCTTCTATCGTTCTTAGAGCTCTGTTACGTTGTAAGCTCTGTGAAACCAGGATACCTTTATTTAAACCTAATGCCTGTCCAGAATACATATTAAAGTAATATTTGAGGTGAAAAAATAAATAAATACAGTGCTATGAACCAGATCTCTTGGGGGGGAAATTACATTTTCATAAAAATCATGTTTGTTAGAGATAATTTTTTCATAGTTTCTAAAAAAAATTGTTAATACAAATATCCAAAGTTATTGTGGCAATAAAACATTTATCCTGGGTTTCCTCCAGGTTGGATCAAGTACTAAGAAGCATGCCTCTTGCTCTCTATAGATGATGTAAATAACATAAGGATGGAATTTGGTGAGTATCTTAACAGCAACCTAAATGGATAATATGGTCAGCTATTCCGTTTTTATTTAAAGTCCAATATATTGTTATACTTTAAATATTGATGGTAGTTTAGCCAGTCAAATATTCTGAGTTTAATTGGCAACATTTAGTATATAGAATTCAACCTGGACCAATAGTTCAAGAAGGTTGTTAGCAAAATACCTAGGTTTATATATAGTTTTGTCTCTACTCCTGATTCAACCATCATCAGTAAGATCTTTCTGGTCTATGCACATCCTAAGGAGACTTCTCTGGTAGCCGTGGTGTTTGTGTGCCTATGAGTCATTCCGACTAATAGTGACCCTGTATAGGGTTTCCAAGTCTTTAAATCTTTATGGGAACAGAAAGCCTCATCTTTCAACCTCGGAGTAGTTGGTGGATACGATCTGCTGACCTTGCAGTTAGCAGCCCAACACATAACCCACTCTGCTACCAAAGCTCCTTAAGGAGAACCCGCTATTCATTATTTAATTTAAATAAAAGCAAGATTATGAAGGTCATAAAATTTTGTGTTTAGGATTTAATTCCTGGTAAATCGGGCTGTGATCCTTAAGGTCAGCTGTTCGAAACTACCAGCCACTCCGCGGGAGAAAGATGAGGCTTTCTACTCCCGTAAAGATTTACACCCTCGGAAACCCTGTACAGGGTCGCTATGGGTCGGAACCGACTCGAGGGCACTCAACAACAACAACAACAAATATGAAAACACATGATTCAATATACTAGAGAAATTAACTTGCCCAGCAGCAAAACACCAAGCTGCCTCAGGTGGCCAACCATAACTGTGGGATTATAGAATAAATAGTACAGCTTCTGGGCAAAACAAGCCAGGAAATATTGTGGCAAAAGAAATGAATCACCTAGAAGCTGACTTCAGTAATTAAAGTGTGCCCACTCACCCCCATCCCCACCCACCATGGATGAGGAATGAGATTTATTTTGTGTAGTAGCAAAGAGGAACCTAGGGATTACTGTGTAGAAGTAATTAAGGAAATAGAGTTTGTGCAACATAAGTAAGTGCTTTGAGTGAAACAGGGCTCCTTAAGCAGGAAATGGACTAAAATCCAGATGCCACCTAAAGCATGTGATCTCAAGGGAGCCAGATTGGTGGTTTGGTAGTAAACCATTTACAGAACTAGGAATCAGAACTGATTTGATGGCATACAACAACAACAAGTATTCTACAGGAGGTTTGGTGGCACTGTAAGATAAGCACAGAACTGCTAACTGCAACTCTGTAGGAGAAAGATGAGGTGGTCTACCCACATATAGACTTACAGCCACAGAAACCCTATACGGGGTCACTATAAGTTGGCTTGAACTTGATAATAGTGAATGAGAAGGATTCTACAAGGAGTCCTGGTGGAGCTGTAAGTTAGGTATTGGGCTGTTCTCCTCAAGGTCATTGGTTCAAACCCAACAGCAACTCCAGGAGACAAAGATGTGGTTGTCTGCTCACGTAAAGATTTACAGTCTTGCAAACCCTATATGGGGTTGCTATAAGCTGGAATCCACTAGATGGTAGTGAATTTGGATGAGGATTCTAAAACATTTCCTTGGCAGCAGCAAAGGCAAGGAGCTCAAGGTTATCACCCTAGCTCCATTCTCACCTGCTTTTACTGGACTTTAACATATGAAACTCTGATTGACAAGGCAACTTAACAGCTATTTTTGTTACAGATTTATATTCAATTTTGCTTCAAAGTAAAAGGTTGGGTCCAAAGTTTATACTTGCATGTAGGAGATCCAAGAGTCACTGATTCTACCATTAAAGTTGAAACTGAGACTTAGGGTTACAGGAATATTTGTAATAAAGTGGTGTTCATTGAAAACCAACTTCCAAAAGGGTCAGTGCATCTAGGAATTACTGGCCTTGCATATTCAAGTAAACTCCTTAAGTCTCTCTGAGCTTCAGTTTTCTTTTCTGTTAATAAGTAAATAAATAAAAGAAGAAGAAAACAAAAAAGCACACCTTTCCTACATTCCCTAAAGCTCAAGGGGTCATAAGCAGGGCAAAATGAGATATGTATGTGAAATGTTTAGTACATTTTCAAGCAACTATTATCACAACCTACAAATGTTCATTCCTATTCATTCCTTTGTTTGTTCTGTTTCTTGAACAGCTTTGAGAGCCCAGAATAGAACAATGCATGTTGTGACTGAGTTTGTCATCCTGGGTTTCCCTGGTCAAAGGGAAACACAGAACATCCTGTTCTCATTAATCCTGGTGGTTTATCTCCTGACTCTGCTGGGCAACAGTGCTATTGTCTGTGCAGTGAAATGGGACAGGCGGCTCCATACACCCATGTACATTCTCTTGGGAAACTTTGCCTTCCTAGAGATCTGGTATGTTTCTTCCACTGTCCCAAACATGCTGGTCAACATTCTCTCTGAGACCAAGACCATCTCTTTCTCTGGCTGCTTCCTCCAATTTTACTTCTTTTTTTCACTGGGTACAACTGAATGTTTCTTCTTATCAGTTATGGCCTATGATCGGTACCTGGCCATCTGCCGTCCACTGCATTACCCCTCTATCATGACTGGAAAGTTCTGTGTGACCCTTGTCTGTGTTTGCTGGGTGAGTGGATTCCTCTGCTATCCAGTCCCCATTGTTCTTATCTCCCAACTTCCCTTCTGTGGACCCAATATCATTGACCACATCGTGTGTGACCCAGGCCCATTGTTCGCACTAGTCTGTGTTCCTGCACCTTCTATTGAGCTTATCTGTTACACTTTCAACTCAATGATCATCTTTGGGCCCTTCCTTTCCATTTTGGGATCTTACACTCTGGTGCTTAGAGCTGTTCTTCGTGTTCCCTCTGGAGCAGGTAGAACTAAAGCTTTCTCCACATGCGGGTCCCACCTGACAGTGGTGTCTCTATTCTATGGAACTCTTATGGTTATGTATGTGAGCCCAACATCAGGGAACCCAGCAGGGATGCAGAAGATTGTCACTTTGGTATATTCAGCAGTGACTCCACTATTAAATCCCCTTATCTATAGTCTCCGAAACAAGGACATGAAAGATGCTCTAAAGAAAGTCCTGGGATTAAGAATTAGTCAAAGCTGAGACATCTTTAAAAGAGAAGCTTAATTTATCACTTCTGGTCTATGTTATTTATAATAGAAATACAGTGCGGCATCAGTAAGTCATGTTCTGACTCCTGCTCAAGAAGATTAAGTGAATTATTTTGCACTGTTCCTAACAGTTAAAGTTCAGTTTATTGATGATATATTCAATAAAATTTTTAAATATGTATAACTCACTGAGTAATTATATGATGCTGTTGTATATAAGTACTTTTCTGTGATGTCACTTTGCTGATTTTAATCTTAAATGATAGAAGGAATCAACTGTACATGTTCCTGAAGACTTTCAAGAGAGGAAGAAATCTTCTAAATTCAGAAAACAAATATACTTAAGGGCAATGGATAAGGGGACTCAAAAAAATCAGAAAAACTTAGCAATGGACATCTTTCAATGTTTGAGGTTGTCTTTGACACTAAAAACAAAGTATACTTCATATCTCTATCAATTATGAATAACATACTAACTTTTCATTTGCCATTCACAGTCCATTCAATAGACTGCTGGATCCAGTCTTCTTTCCAACTGATCCACTATATGATCCTGCACTTCACAATGATTTGATCTGCCTTCTCACTTCTCTTAAACACGGTTACTCCCAACTGGGTATTTTAACCATAGTCTTTTCTCTGACAATGAATGCTTGCCCCTGACTATCTTATATTTATGAGTGCTTGCCTCTGACCATGACTATCCAATGAATTAAGCAAATCCTATCAACCCTTTCTCTGTCCTGAGATAATACTTCTCTGTCCTGGAACTCTCCTTTCCCTGAAACCTTTCATCTTTAATTTAACAATTTAACCACATGCCATCTTGTAGGTATACTTAGCTGTTCTTTCATAAACACTAAAAATCTTTTGCCTGCCTCACCCTCAACACCCAATGCCCAAATCAGAGCAATGTACACAATGGTTGGTGGTGATGGTGTACGTGGAGGCAGTTCCCAACTCATAGCGACCCTGTATATAGTTTCTGAGGAGCTGCTGGTGAGCTTGAACTGCCGACCTTACAGTTCAAATGGCTTTGCAATCTGGCACATTAACCCACAGTGCCATGCCAGGACTCCTATGTACAATAGATCCAACCAAATAAATTAATAAATATCTAGGGTTCTGACTTTACTATCGAGACTAGCCGAAGGTATATCTGATTTCTTCTACTTGATTTCCAGTCCCACAAGTTATTCATGAAGAGTATAGCACTATAAATAAATATTAATTTATTATTCACATGTACTTAATTGGATCCGAGTTATGCTGGAATCTTTTTACAGGGCCTTCTCATTATGAAGAGAAAGCTTGGTAAGTCATACTAGAGTGTGTCTGTGGGAACTGAGGACAAAGTTTTCAGTACTGAGAAGAAAACAAAATTTAGTACTGACTTCTAATAGAGTCAATATTATATTGCTTCCTAATGTTTTATGTAGGAGCTCTGGTAGCGTAGTGGTTACGAATCGGGCTGCGAACCTTAGGGTCAGCGGTTCGAAACTACCAGCCGCTCCGCGGGAGAAAGATGAGGCTTTCTACTCCCATAAAGATTTACACCCACGGAAACCCTGTACAGGGTCGCTATGGGTCGGACCCGACTCGATGGCACTTAACAACAACAACAACAATGTTTTATGTAAATATACCTTCTACCACTCCTCTATCAGTTTGTCACATTGGGGTGGCTTGAGTGTTGCTGTGATGCTGGAAAACATGCCCCAGTATTATGAATGCTGGCAGGGACACCCATGATAGACATGTTTCAGCTAAGACAGACTTGGAAGAAGGAGAAGCAGACTACTTCTGAATGTTTAGCTACTGAAAATCTTATGAACAGCAGTGAAACACTGTCAGATAGCACTCGAATATTGAATATTGAAACAAGATGAATAGCACGAGGATATTGACTAACATAATGCTGGAAGATAAGCCCCTCAAGGTGGAAGACACTCTAAATACTACTGGGAAAGAGCTGCCTCCTCAAATTAGACTTGACTGTGATTACTGTGAATGGAGTAAAGCTTATGGGACCTTCATTTGCTGGTGGGGCATAACTCAAAATGAAGAGAAATCATTGCAAATATCCATTAATAATCAGAACATGGAATGAATGAAATATGAATCTAGGAAAATTGGAGGTTTTCCAAAATGAAATGGAATACATAAACAATGATATCTAGGCATTAGTGAAATTGACTGGTATTGGCCATTTTGAATCTGACAGTCACATGGTTTGCCATGTCAGGATTGACATATTGAAGAGGAATGGTGTCACATTCATCATCAAAAATAATATTTCAAGATCTGTCTTGAAATATTAGGATAGTATCCATACACTAACAAAGAATGCCAGTTAATACCACTACTATTCAAATTTATGCACCAACAACTAAAGCCAGTGATGATGAAATTGAAGAATTCTACCAATTTTTTCAGTCTGGAATTGATCATCAAACATGCAATCAAGATGCATTGACAATTAGTAGTGACTGGAATGCAAAGGTTGGAAACAAAGAAGAATCAGTAGTTGGAAAATATGACCTTGATAATATAAATTATGGTGGAGATCGCCTGATAGAATTTTGCAAGACTAGTGAATTAGTCCTTGCAAATACATTTTTAAAACGACATGAAGGTTGATTATACACATGGACTTCACCAGATGGAATATACAGAAATCAAATTGACTACATCTGTAGAAACAGACTGTGGAAAAGCTCCATATCATAATTCAAAACAAGGCCAGGGACAGACTGTGGAACAGACCATCAGTTGCTTATATGCAAGTTCAGGGTAAAACTGAAGGAAATTAAAACAAGTCCATGAGAGCCAAAATACAATCCTGAACATATCCCACCTGAATTTAGAGATCATCTGAAGAATAGATTTGATGTATTAGACATTAATGACTAAAGACTAATAGAGTTGTGGGATGCCATAAAGGCTATTTATTATACAGGAAGAGAGCAAAAGGTCATTAAGAAGGAAAGAAAAAAAGAAAAGACTGCCGGGAGCCAGCCCCGACAAATTTATTTCAGGGCTTTTTTTCTGAAGTCATAATGAATTCAAAAATCTTCTTATTCCATGCTTTATTCTTCTCTCATTGTTTACTGTCTTGCTCATTTTTTACCCTCCTGCTCATTCTTTTCTCTCCTGCACTCCTGCTTATCTCTTCTTCTTCTTTACTAGCTTCCCCTCCTTCCATTTCTTTACTGTCTCCTTCTCTATATTACACTTATTCTTTTTCCTTCTACACTACTACTCCTAATTATCTACATTACTTCTTTCACTACTCCACTTCCCTGCTCCTTCTCTACATTACTCCCTCTATCCTCCCTCCATTCTTTTCTCATCTCCTCTCCACCTCATATTCCTTCTTCTCCCCCTTCCTCTCACTGCTTCTTTCTGCTTCTACTTACCTCTACTTACTTATTCTAGCTTACAACCCCCTTATATACCGTTACAAAAAAAGCATTGCTTTCATAGTAATCAATGCCATCAAAATACAATCAAGTCTGGGGCACGTTCTTCACATTCATGATTTACAACTCTTAAATTTACAACAGAGATGAGAAGTTACAGCAAAGACATTATCTCAAGGCATAGGAGACATTCAGATGCCTTGAAACCTTTTAGTTAAACATTTGTTCCTACATAAATCTATTCTTTTCTCTGAGAAGCAAGTTAACTTTCACATATGTTTCTTAACCTTTGTCTGTTAAGTCTTGTTAATTTTAGTTGTTAGGTGCAATTAACTCTCTTCCATACACTATTTATAGCCTACAAAAATATCACTTATCAGGGAAACTGAGGCTATGAAAAACAACTTCTCTATTTTAATGATCATTAATTTAAGAACGTCTAAGTCAGACTTTTATTTAGTATCTGTATATACACATAGCCTTTATCTATAGTCTAATTGTTTTTAAGAATTCTTGTACCCACAGCCCTTATTTATGGCATAGTTGCTTTTAGGGATTCTTTATTGCCTTAAACTAAGGCTACAAGGAAGAATGTTTATAATCACTAAGCCTAAGCTGGTAGTAATTCAATTGACAAATCCTGTCTCCTAGCAATCTTAAGAACATTATTAATATAAGTATTAAAACTACCTATGATTACAAGTAGTGTAAAATGTAGCTAATATATGGCTTCTAACTTTTAATAAAAATATACTAAAGATGGGAGAGTCAAAATCTAAAGTAAAAGGATACTAATAAAATCATGAATAAATCAGAGAATAATTCAACAAGAGAAAATTTTAACTAGGGATCTGTGCATAGAATATTAAATCCTTGTAGCTCTGCTATCCAAGGAAAATAATTCATTGTTGCTTTGCAAAAACAATGAATTCTTCTATGCGCAGGGTCCTTGTCGTCTCATTTATTTATTTTAATTCCTCGATTAATATGTATCAATTTATTTATTTTAATTCCTTAATTATGGCTTTTGCCAAAAGACCAAAATCCAAAATGGATGTCAGAAGAGACTCTGAAATTTGCTCTCCAGATTAGAGATGCTAAAACAAATGAAAGTATTGATAGGCGAAAAAGATGAACAGAAATTTTCAAAGGGCAGCTTGAGAAGACAAAGTGAAACATTATGATGAAATTTGCAAAGATCTGGAGTTAGAGAACTAAAAGGGAAGGACACACTCATCATTCCTCAAGCTAAAATAAAAGAGGAAAAATTTCAAGCCTCTATTTTCAATACAGAGGATTATTTAGACAAAATATTTCATGATGCAGAAAGCATCAAAAGAAAATGGAAGGAATACACAGAGTCACTGTACCAAAAGTAGATGGTTGATGTTCAACCATTTCAAGAGGTAGCATATGATCAAGAGCCAATGATACTGAATGATTCCTTCAAGTCAAAGTGCATTGAAGGAATTAGCAAAGAACAAGTCACTGGGAACTGATTAAATACAAATTGAAATCTTTCAAGAAAGCGAGGTGGCACTGGAGACACTCATTCATCTATGCCAGGAAATTTCGAAGACAACTAGCTGGCCAAGTGATTGGAAGAGATCCGTATTTGTATCCATTCCAAAGAGGTGATCCGATGGAATGCGGAAATCATCAGACAGTATCATGAATATCCCAAGCAAGTAAAGTTTTACTAAAGGTAATACAGAAACAGCTGCAACCATACACTGACAGAGAACTTCCACAGATTCAAGCTAGATTCAGAAGAGGACGTGGAATGAGAGATATCATTGCTGACATCAGATGGATCTTGGATGAAAACAGAGAGTACCAGAAAGATGTTTACCTGTGCTTTATTGACTACGCAAAGGCTTTCGATTGTGTGGATCCTGACAACCTATGGACAACATTGCAAAGTATGAGTATTCTGGAACACTTAATTGTGCTTATAAGGAACCTGTACATAGCAAGAGGTAGTTGTTTGAACAGAACACAGAAACACCGAATGGTTAAAATTAGAAATGGTATGAGACAGGGTTGTATTCTTTCACCATACTATTATTCAACCTATATGCTGAGCAAATAATCCAAGAAGCTGGGTCATATGAAGAAATACATGGCATCAGGGTTGGAGAAAGACTCATTAACAACCTGAGATATACAGATGATACAACCTTGCTTGCTGAAAGTGAAGAGGACTTAAAATACGAACTGATGAAGATCAAAGACCATAGCCTTCAATATGGATCTCAACATAAAGAAAACAAAAATCCTCACCACTAGACCAATAAACAACATCCCTATCAATGAAGAAAAAATTGAAGTTGTCAAAGACTTCATTTTTCTTGGATCAACCATTAACAGTCATGGAAGCAGCAGTCAAGAAATCAAACAGTGTATTGCATTAGGCAAATCTGCTGCACAAGACCTTTTTAAAGTGTTGAAGAGCAAAGATGTCAGTTTGAGGACTAAGGTGTGCCTGACCCAAGCCATGGTATTTTCAATAAGTTCGTATGCATGTGAAAGTTGGACAGTGAATAAGGAAGATCATAGAAGAATTAATGCATTTGATTTATGGTGTTGGCGGAAAATATTCAAAGTACCATGGACTGCCAAAAAAACAAACCAATCTGTGCTGGAAGAAGTACAGCCAGAGTGCTCTTTGGAGGCCAGAATGGCCAAACTTCATCTCTCATACTTCGGACACATTGTCAGGAGGAACGGACCAGTGCTGGAGAAGGATATCAAGTTTGTTAAGATGGAGGGTCAGAGAAAAAGAGGAAGATGCCCAATGAGACGGATTGGCAAAGTGGCAGCATCAATGGGCTCAAGCATGGCAACAATTGTGAGGTTAGCCCAGGACAGGCAGTATTTCGTTCTGTTGTGTATAGGGTCTCTATGAGTCAGTACTGACTTAATGGTACCTAACAACAACAATATCACTTGGAACATAGAAGACAACAATAATCTCTTTGTGTTTGTACACAGCAGTTGCCATATCATCCACAGAACAATGGATGCCTTTCAGAAAGGCTGTAGGGCAAAGTCTCAGACAGAAAAGTGTGCAGATACATAATCCACATAAACAATATTCTACATATTACTTTGATGATTAGTAAGTAGGGTCTGAATAGTTCTTAAGTGGCCATCTACAGTGCAACTATTGGTTTTTCCCTGTCTGAACAAAAGAAGAGTTAAGAAAATTGAAGACACATGAAAACTACTAGTCCAGGAAAATCATCCTCCATGACCCTAAGACTAAAAGAACTAGATTGTGCTAAGCAAAAGGTCTGAGGTTCAAAACCACCAGCCATTCAGTGGGAAGAAAATAATGACAGTCTTTTTCCATAAAGATCACAGCATTGGAAACCATATGGAACAATTTTACTCTGTTTTCATGGGAGTCCTGGTGTGGTGCTATGGGTTAATGTACTGGACTGCAAGATCAGTTTGAACTGCAAAGTCAGTGGTTCAAGCTCACCAGCCGCTCCTAGGAAATCCTATACAGAGTCACTATGGGTCAGAACTGATTCGACAGCACTTGACAACAACAACATAGGGTCACTATAAGTTGGAATCAAGTTGACAACAATGAGTAGGGGCTAGTACTTAAGGAAGCTTGGTGGCATCGTAGTTAAGGCTCTTGACTGCTAGCTGAAAAGATCAGTGGTTCAAAGCCGTCAGCAACTTGTGGAATAAAGATGTAGCTATCACCTTCCATTAAGATTACAGTCTTGGAGCAGTTCTACTGAATCCTATAAGGTTGCTCTGTGTTGGGATTGAATTGAGAGCAACAAATTTTTCCACAGTATACACATATTTTGTGTGATATAAAATTATCTTTTCTAAATAAAGTTGACATTTCAGGAAAACACTTACTTAACTGGGGCTTCTGTTTATCTCATGGCACGAAATCACATACACTGCTTGAAAAGGAATGCTAATGAGATCATGGGGCCTCCTAAGAGTTAAAGTAGCACATGATTTTTAATAATCCCAAGGGATCAATTTATCAAAAGAGTGAATGAAACCTCAAGGCAAGAAGTGAGAAAGTCCCTTGTGAAAACATAGGTACTTACAAGAGACCTGAAGATTCAGTGGCTAAAATGAGACATAAATTTAGAGTAGAACACAGTTCAATCACACTTCATGGAAAATAGACCACAAAAATCTCAAGGAGCAAGAGAAGTGAAATAAATCAAGCATGGAGTTCTTACACAAGGCTTCCACATTAGATCCAGTGAAGAAGAGAATCTTTGTGGCCTCCCTACGGACTCTTTTCAGGCTGACTTAGGAAAACCTCAAGGTGTGTAGGGGACATCTTCTCTAATGGGCATTATTGCTGTGATACAACACAGGTGCATCTATCCACCTGCATATTTGTTCACTCAGCATGCTCAATATTTCAAGTAACAAAAATACTGGTTACTCTTTCAGCTCAATAACCAAATTTTTTTTTTTTTTTTAATTCTCAAAGTCCTTAAATCACCCAGGAATTCACAGGCACCAAAATAAGTGCACTGTTGTTGTTAAGTGTCGTTGAGTCAGTTCCAACTCCTAGCAACCCTGTATAGGGTTTCTGAGGCCATAAATCTTTATGGAAGCAGAAACCTTCATTTTTCTCCTGAAGAGCAGCTGGTGGGCTTGAAGCGACAACCTTGTGGTTCCCAGTCCAATGAACCTCTAGAACCACTGTGCTAAAGGGAGCCAAAGTCATCCCCTGGTCTGCTCCCATCTCAAGGAGTGACTGAGCTGGATATACATATATACATAAGTTTGTATGTGAGTATATCTCTCAATTCCCATCCCTTCTTGGCTTGTTATCCATTTGACTACAACCTGCTAGACGTAGCCAACCCAAAAGAAAGGTTTTGGTTGCTTCTAGATAATACAGATTCATAGTTTATGCATTGCGAGCTAATGTGGTGCTGTGGAATAAGCACTGGACTTTCATTCCACAAGAGAAAGATGTGGCTTTCTGCTTTTTAGGAAACCCTATACAGGGCCCCTATGAGTTGGAAGACACTTGATGGCAGTGAGTTGAGTTGTTGAGTTTATGCATTACTAATGGTGTGGCACTATAGGTTAATGCTCTGGACTGCAAAGTCAGTTTAAACTGCAAGGTCAGTGGTTCAAGCTCACCAGCTCCTTGGAACCCCTATGCAGGGTTGCTATGGGTCAGAACTGACTCGATGGCACTTAACAACAGCAACAGTTACATAATAATGTTCTTTCATTTCATATAACCACATTGAATAGAAGGGATTTTGTTCAATATGATTATTTTCGGTGAGTACTATTATATAGGAGCTCTAGTAGCATAGTGGAGACCTGGTGTGGCGCTGTGGGTTAATGTTAATGCGTCAAACTGCAAAGCCATTTGAACTGCAAGGTCGGTGGTTCAAGCTCACCAGCTGACCCTTGGAAACCCTATACAGGGTCGCTATGGGTTGGAACCGACTTATTGGCACTTAACAACAACAACAGTAGCATAATAGTTACATGTCGGGCTGCTAACCTCAAGGTCAGCAGTTTGAACCTCAAGGTCAGAGCAAACTACCAGCCTTTCCGTGAGAGAAAGATGAGGTTTTCTGCTCCCGTAAAGATCTGCAGCCTTAGAAACCCTATGGAGGGCCTTATGAGTCAGAATCGACTCCAGGCACACCACCATCACTACTATTGTTTATATACTTTACCCTTTGGTCTCCTGGTGTGGCACTGTAGGATCAGCACTGGACTTTGAACTACAAGGTCAAACCTACCAGCTATTCCTTGGATACTCTATACAGGGTTACTATGAGTCAGAACCGACTCAACAGCACTTAACCACAACAACCCTTTGTTCATTACAGAAAACTAAATTAATCTATCACAAATATAAACCACTTCCATGAAAATTATTTTTAAGGCAAGTTTCCCTATCTATCAAATATGTTAATATTTTTCTGGAGATTCAAATAGTTAAAGCTATTGCTGTACTCTTTTCTCTGAGTTATATTTTTTTCTTCAATAGAAATCTTGCATATTATCCTGTCTTTCACTCAAGTGAATACAGGTCTACTGTCTAGTCAGTGATTTGCCCTCCCTCCCCATCCCATCCCTGAGAACCATTACAAAATGTTTCTTTCTGTATATAACCCTTTGCTTAACTTTTTATCATACTGGTTCCATACAATATTTGTCCATTTGTAACTGACATTTCATTCAGCATAATGTCCTCTAGTTTCATCCGTATTATGAGGTGTTTCATGGATTCTTCATTCTTATTCTATTCATTCTTCCATTGATGGCATTTAAGTTATTTCTATCTTTTACTATTGTGAATAATGCTATGATGAACATGGGTATGTATATCTATTCAGTAATGGCTTTATTTCTTTGGGCTATATACATAGTAGTGGGATTGTTGGATCATATGGTATTTCTATTTCCAACTTTTTAAGGAAGCACCAGGCCATTTCCCACAGTGGTTGTATCAGTCTACAATCCCACAAGCAGTGAATGAGAGTTCATTGCTTTCCATTCCCTAGTCAGCATTTGTTGTTTTCTTTTTTCTTTTTTGAATTTTACTATACTTACTGGAGTGAAATGATATTTCATCTTGCTAAAGGCTAATGATTGTGAACCTTTCTTCATGTGTTTGTTGGCAACCTGTCTGCCTTCTTTGATCTGTTCATGTTCTCTGCTCATTTTTTAATTGAATTGTTTGTCTTTTTGTTACTGAGGTATTGAAATTTTCTGTACATTTTAGAGATTAGTCCCTTGTCAGATACGTTGATAAGGGGAAGGCAGCACACCACGACCAAGCCAAAGGAAGGCACTGGGAGGTACACAAGGGTAAAAATCAGTCAGGGTAAATACTATTAAACACACCATCCTACAACAATAGTAATACAAACGATATCTATGAATAAAATGCAAGCTGAACAGATGTGGAAAAGCATATGGGAATATACCCACACGTATAGAGATTTGACTGATGGTATTTCTACATAAGCATTTGTATGTGTTAAAAATAGATCCGAGGATTTAATCGCGCATACAGGGGAGAAAGTTCTGAAAACTGCTTAGCCATAAGCAAACACCTTATGGGAATAAGTCCCTGGGCTTGGGAATTTAGGACCATGGTCACAGGGGCTATCCAGATCAATTAGCATAATATGGTTCACAAAGACAATGTTCTACATTCTATCATGTTGAGTAGCAACAGGGATCCCAAAAACTAACCAGCAGCCATCTAAGATGATTCCCCCTATCCATAGCAAAGAAAAGTGGACAAAATCAAAGACTCAAGGAAACAATAACTCCAAAAGACTCATAGATCACATGGACTGCAGATCCTACCACTCTGAGGCCAGAAGAACTAGATAAGACCCAGTTACCACTACCAACCACTTGGATCAGGAATTTATAATAGAAAGTCCTGGAGAAAAGGAAGGAAAAATAAAATGTAGAACAAAATGTTGTTGTTGTTATGTGCCGTGGAGTCGGTTCCGACTCATAGCGACCCTATACAGAGTTGCTGAGGCTGTAAATCTTTACGGGAGCACAAAGCCTCATCTTTCTCCCGCGGAACACCTGGTAGTTTCGAACTGCTGACCTTGCGGTTCGCAGCCCAATTTGTAATCACTACGCTACCAGAGCTCCTTAGAACAAAATGTAAGATCATAAAAATCATGTTATTATTGCTAGGGAGAGATGCTACCTCATTGACATCATCAGTGATCTGATAGAAACTGGTACAACCCCAAGACGGACCCTTGTTGTTATTGTTAAGTGCCGTTGAGTCTGTTCCAACCTATAGCGACCTTGTATAGGGTTTCCCAGGAGCAAGTGGTGGGTTTGAACCACCCACCTTGTGGTTCAAACTGACTTTGCAGTCCAGTACATTAACCCACAGCACCACACCAGGACCCTTAGACACTCTTTAAGCCTGGAACTGGACCCACCTCTAGGGCTCAACTTTTCAGAATATAGACTAGCCTACAAAGTAACTAACAGCACCAGGGAGGAACATACTTCTCAGACCAATCAACTACACAAGACCAAAGGACATTTGCCAAAATCAAAAGTTCAAAAGGCAGGAAGGGGAGAGACAAATGGAAATGAAAAACTCAGTGGGAAGAGTGATGTTATACAGAGGGAACTGCACGCAACACCACAAAACAAAATGTCTATAAATTGCTGAAAGAAAAACTAATCAGCTCTGTAAACTTTCACCCAAACTATATTAAAAGCTAAAAAAAAAAGAGGGAAATTGTCTTTGATAATCAAGGATACAAGGGCAAATTTTGTAATGTAGATGACTACTATTGCTTTGAAATAACATCTTTAATTCACTTGTATTCTGTTCTTTTGGGACTTTAAAAAATTGATTAAAATAAAATCCTCCAAATTATACATTTGAAGTGAAATTTATGGAAGCAATAGTAGGAAGAGCTTTAAAAAAGAATCTCTTAGTGGGTGTTAATTTCTTTTCACTGCATCTCATAGGTTATATTTATCTTTGATAATTTTTCTTTTTAAATGTATATGAAGGATGAGAAATTAATAATCAGTCTTTGGGAAATGAGTAATAGTGACATTTTTCTTTGCTAAAAACAAAGGATTAAATGCCAGCTTGTAAATTAATTTAGTACAATTTAAATGTCTTTACATTTTAAAATATGCAGATGCACATATGTACTTTTCATATTCTTATGGATTTTTTCTGGTATCACTAAAAAACAAAACTAGATAGAAAATAAATTCTCATAATGGAAATAACTCCAAGGAAAAAAAAATAATAATAATATAAAAGTACAAGTCATTCATATCTTTTTAAGAAGTCTCAGATTCAATTCCATTAGATTTAATGATATTGTATGTATCACCTTTTGTTGTTAATAACACTATGCAGTTATTGCATCTGAACAGCTTTCACTGGAAAAAATAATAGGTAAAAGACAAAAAGAAATCTAATTTAAGATTTCTTAAAATCATAAGAAGATGAAATTTAACTATTGTCCAGTGCCACAGAGAGTTCAAGTAACCTAGAAGTGTATATTTATAAAGAATAAGAGCCAGTAGACTCATTCAGAACAGTAAAGGATTTGATCAAAATTTTTCTAGAATATCTATATATTTTTTTTTTCTTCTTACATGGATATAACTCTCTGTCCCATGGAAAGCTTAAGACTGCTTCAGTAGCAAAGTCAATTGTCATTATCTGTCTTCTCTCCACAGTCTGGAAACGATGAATAAGTCAGGGATATCTACAGTAACCCAGTTTGTACTACTGGGCTTTCCTGGTCCCTGGAAAATGCAGATCCTCTTTTTCTCGATGGTTTTGTTGCTCTACATCCTGACTCTGACTGGGAATATGGCCATCATTTGTGCAGTGAGATGGGAACCACGACTTCATACACCTATGTACATACTTCTGGCTAATTTCTCTTTCCTAGAGATCTGGTATGTGACCTGCACCGTTCCCAACATGCTGGTTAATTTTCTTTCCAAAACTAAGACCATTTCCTTCTCGGGCTGTTTCACTCAATTCTACTTCTTCTTTTCCCTGGGCACAACTGAATGCTTCTTCCTCTGTATCATGGCTTACGACAGATACCTGGCCATCTGCCGCCCACTGCACTATCCTTCCATCATGACTAGGAGGTTGTGTGGCATGCTGGTGTGTCTTTGTTGGCTCATTGGTTTCCTTGGACATTTGATTCCCATTTTTTTCATTTCCCAACTACCTTTCTGTGGTCCTAACATCATTGATCACTTCTTGTGTGATGTGGACCCACTAATGGCTCTGTCCTGTGGCCCTAAACCCATCATAGAGCATATATTCCACTCTGTGAGTTCTCTTTTTATCATTCTGACTGTTTTCTACATTCTTGGGTCTTATACCCTGGTGCTCAGAGCTGTTCTTCAAGTCCCTTCTTCATCTGGTCGGCAAAAGGCCTTCTCTACCTGTGGATCCCACCTGATGGTGGTGTCTCTGTTCTATGGAACCATAATGGTGATGTATGTGACTCCCACATCTGGCAATTCAGTTGCCATGCAGAAAATCATCACACTGATATACTCCGTAGTGACACCAGTCTTAAACCCCATCATCTACAGCCTACGCAACAAGGACATGAAGTATGCCCTCTATCATGTCCTTTGTGGAATGAGAATTATCCACAGTTCATGAATAGGCTTTTTATAACCTAATGAATCTATTCCTGTAAGTAGGAGAACAGTCTTGTTTCTCCAATTCAAAATGACTTTGCTTTATTCATAATCATCACAGATGCTTTACTCAAATCAAAATTCATCATGTAGTGATCATATGCTGATTCTCTTTTAGTTCCGGAAATGCGTTTCCATGGAAAAAGAGATTAGACTCTAACACATGATAAAAATGACTTTGAACTGAGACCTAACAATAGCAGACAACAACCTGAGATTATCATACATGACAACACCACTCAGGAATCAATCCAGATATAGAAGTATTTAAAGTAAAACAAACCTAAAAGACTGAAAATAGAGAACCAGCATATCTATGTATAATGAAGTCAACTGGAAAGTAAAAAGAGGGAATAGTGTAGATACAGAACTT
>NW_006408962.1:848843-853182 GCF_000296735.1 Chrysochloris asiatica
ATAAAGAGCAGATTGGTTAAGAAAACAGGATTCTTCAATAGGCTGTCTACAAAAGACACATCAAATTGATGGAGACAGCCTAAATACCCATCAACAGAAGAATGGTTAAACAAATTTTGGTGCATACGCACAAAAGAATACTACAAAGTGCTGAAGAATACTGATGAATCTATGAAAAACCTCATAATGTGGTTAAAACTGGAGGGCATTACGCTGAATAAAATTAGTCAACCACAAAAGGACAAATAACATATGAAACCAACATTGTAAAAAAGTTTTTTAAAAGATTTTCTTGATAAAAGAAACAATAAGTGATGGTTAGGGGCAAAGGAAGGGAAAATTATTTATGGGATAAAAGGTAGACACATGTTAACATAGGTTACAAGGCAGGCAATATACAACAAGAGGGAAGCTAGCAAAGGAAAGAGAACACGATAGAGGTCGACACAGGAAAACAGTTAAAGTGCATCAAGGTTAATGTGTCAACTATTGGTACATTGGCTATTGCATCTGTGTAATGAAGCAAAGTATATGATTTATTGAGTGTAAAACTGATTATCTGTTCTGTGAACCTTCAATAAATTCATAATAAAAAGCTTTTAAAAAGAAAAAAAAATTGCAGTATTTATTCTTAGGAGTGTTTTGATCTTTGTTTTTTTAATGGCCACACAACTTTGGAAAGAAAAATGAATCAAATTAGTTATTTTTAACATGGTTTTCTAAACACCTTTTTTAAAAGACGTAACAGCCTGTTGCCTTGTGTTTTTAGCAGAAACTTCACATATCCATATTGGATATACTAGGAGATTGTGAATTGTTGTCTCAAAACTCTTAGCTCATCATCCTCGTCTGTGAGAATATCTTTAGTTATTAGTTGTTAGTGTGCTGTGTGATCTTCCTAAGAAAAGTGAATGGTACCTCAAGAAAGCCATTCAGAGGGCTTAATTTTGTTCCCCGTGTTTGAGGAACACCACAACTCTCCCTGGTGTCTATCTGGGAAAACGTGTAAAGGCTGTCATTGAGGATGTGCCTCTGAAAGCAGAGCAGGGAGAGATGGGCTATGGTGGGAGCAAACTGAATCCCATCAATAGTAGGGTAAATACAAAATACCCACGTTTGAATTAAGTCACTCCTATAGCAGTTCACCAATGTGAGCCATCTTACACTATCCCAAAAGTACTATATGGAGAAGTAAGTCAACACCAAAGAGAGTCTGTGTGGAGTTGTGTTAGGGAATTGCATTTGGGGCAGCTTTCACACACACCCAAAACTTTTCCGTAGCTGGAAAGCAACAGTGAGTGATTATAGATATTCCACTCAAGGAAGGAGCTTTCTTTCAGGTCTGTCTTCTCCCTGTCCTAAACCTGAATTAATCAGCAGCAGCATAGTGATGTGAGAGAAGAGGACTAGAAGGGTAAAGTAAAGCAGATCAACCCTTGAGTTAGGCCCAGTACGAAGGAGTAAATTTTACTTTTGATTAAAAACTAAAATTCTGGTTTTAGACTAGACTGGATAAGGAGATTATATATTAATATTAAAAATCATTGTTGTTGTTGTTGTTGTTGTCAGGTGCCATCGAGTCGGAACCGACTCATAGCGACTCCATGCACAGCAGAACGAAACAATGTTCGATCCTGGGCCAACCTCACCACCGCTGCCACCCCCGAGTCCATCAATGATGCCACCTGGCCGATCCATCTCGTTGGAGGTCTTCCTCTTTTTCTCTGACCCTCCACCCTACCCAGCATGACATCCTTCTCCAACGATTGTTTCCTCCGGACTACATGTCCAAAGTAGGAGAGACGAAGCTTAGCCATCCTGGCCTCCAAGGAGCACTCTGGCTGCACTTCTTCCAAAACAGATCTATTGGTTCTTTTGGCAGTCCATGCACCCTCAGTATTCTCCTCCAACACCACAACTCAAAGGCATCAATTCTTCTACGATCCTCCTTATTCACTGTCCAGCTTTCGCATCCATATGAGGCTATAAAAATCGTTAGAAAAGCTATTATATCAGCCCAAAATCTAATCCAGAAATGGAAATAAATAGGACATCAGAATATGCTTGCTGTAAACATGATCAGTAAATTTAAAGTTCCTTTCTGTTTGCACCCTACCAAGACCAAATTATCCAATAAAACAGTCATAGGTACAAATGATTCAACACTGCTGTAGCGTAAAAGAGGAAGAAAACCCTCACCTTAGGGAACCCACTGGTACCCCCTTGGTATTGGCTGGGCATCAGGAAAGCACTACACTTCACAGTAGTGTTTTTGCTGTTGCTGTTGTGTGCTGTCAAGTCCATTTCAACTCATAGCAACTCCATTAGACAAAGAAGAGCTGCTCCGTAGAGTGTTTTAGGCTGGAATCTTTATAGAAGCAGATCATTGGGTCTTTCTTCCTCAGAGTTGTTGGGTAGATTCAAACTGCCAACCTTTCCGTTAGCATCCAAGTGTTTAACCATTGCACCACTGAAAGACTTTAAAAGGGGTGAGAAAGGAATCAGAAAACTTTCTTAAGAAGATTCTAAAGACAAGCTAACCAAAAGGTTGGGAGTTTAAATCCACCAGCTGCTCCGCGGGAGAAAGATGCGGCTTTCAACTCCAGTAAAGATTTACAGCCTCGGAAACTCTATACAGGATAACTATGATTTGGAATCAACTCAACGGCACACAGAAATAACAACAAAGAAACCTTGAACTATCCGCAACAATTTTGCCTAAAGTCAGTCATAAATGATTCAGTCATTCAGTTGAACTCATTAACTAAAAGAAGCATAGCAAATAGTTTGTGTTCAACTCAGTAACTTAAATGTGTCCTACTACTATAACTTTTAAATATTAAATATGTAGATTTACCTGTCAAACACCTGTTCAATCATTAACATTCAACATAGAAATCACTTCCATCAGAAAACCTTCCCAAAACCAGAGGGTGGGCTGTCTCTCTTTGATGCCTCTGAATATACCACAAGCATATTCCAATCACTGCACATATAGACTCTTTGAGATGAGCCTAGGTCTATGTCTCTTTCCTTAGACTATGAGCCCTTTAAGAATGAGCAGTATTTAGCAAACTGCCAGACTCCTAGTAAACACAAGGAAAAGAATCATTTGTAGAATTGGATGAATGAACTAGTTTGTGAATTAACCCTCTGATAGTGTAGTAGTTACAAATCAGGCTGTGAACCTCAAGGTCAGCAGTTTGAAACTACCAGCTGTTCCGCAGGAGAAAGACGAGGCTTTCTGCTCCCGTAAAGATTTACAGCCTCAGAAATCCTGTATAGGGTCACTATGAGTCGGAACTGACTCCATGGCACATAACAACAACAGATTATATACAGGAGTGCTGGTGTGACACTGTTGGGTAAGCACTCAACTGCAATGTCAGTTTGAACTGTAAGGTCAGCGGTTCAAATCCACCGGCTGCTCCTTGGAAAACTTATACAGGGTCACTGTGAGTCAGAACTGACTCACTGGCACTTAACAACAAACAACAACAACATTATATATAAGGAGCACCAGTAGCATAGTGGGTTATGAGTTGGGTTGTTAATTGCAAGTCCTGCAGTTCAGATTGACCAACCGCTCCACAGATGAAAATGAGGCTTTCTACTCCTGTGATGATTTACACCCTTGGAAACCATATACAGGGTCCTTATGAGTTAGAACAGACTCCACAGCAAGCAGCCAACACCAACACCAGGCTGCACTTCACAACAATATATTACTCAAAAATCATTAAGTGATTGTGGTTTTAAATATTTAAGAAACTTATCTGTTCTCAAACCCACATTAGGATATACATTTTATTATAAAAGTAGTACATGCTTTGTATTACTTATCATGTATACCTCTTCCCAATCAATATTAGGGCCTTAGAACGCTTTAACTTTATAAACCTGCATGGTTAAGAATGACTTTACAAAGAATTTAATCTTTCTCCCCAATTCCAAGGAGGTAACCTCTAAACTGTTAGACTTTCTTGAGTGATTGGAATATCAGAGCTTGAACCATACATGAGAATTTATGCTAATAAATGACTCATGTTGAATAATGGCTGCCCATCTCAGAAAGAATCACCTGTGATATAAGATCTCTGGGGACCATAAGGTCTGATATTGAGTTCAGTTATGTGGCCAATGATTTGTTCAATTGTGTCTATTGGATTACATCAACACTCAAGAAAGCAGCAGCCAAGAAATTAAATGGCGTGTTGCACTAAGCAAATCTGCTGCAAAAGACCTCTTTAAAGTGTTCAAGAGCAAAGATATCAGTTTGAGGACTAAGGTGTGCCTGACCCATGGTATTTTCAGTTATCTCATATGCATGTGAAAGTTG
>NW_006408962.1:854092-869038 GCF_000296735.1 Chrysochloris asiatica
AAGTTCCTGTGCAGCAGATTTGCCCAGTGCAATACGTCAAATGTAGGGTCAGCTAAAAAGAGGAAAACCCCGAACATGGATTGACACAATGGCAGCAACAATGGACTCAAATGCAACAATTGTGAGGATGGCATAGGATCTGGTAGCATTTCAGCCCATTATGCATAGGGTCATTACCAGTTGGAAACAACTTGATGGCACTTAACAAATCACAAGTTTAGTAACCATTGGATTTCTATGAATTTGTTGCTGTTGATAAGTGCAGTCAAGTCAGTTCTGTGTCATAGCGATCCTGTAAAGGGTTTTCAAAGAGCGGATGAGGAATCTAAATCACTGACTATGCGGTTCAAACCAACCTTGTGATCCAATGCATTATCCTGCAGCACTACACGAGGACTCCAGCAAATGTATTCATATATAAAGGTTTTATTTTCTTTCAACTGACTATATTATACAGACTATTCTGTGACTGTTTCTATAAATTCTTTTACAGTTTTGTGTTTTTCTTTACAGGCCAATACATAGACACAGTACTTTTAAAAAAAAAAAAAACTTTTTTTAAAATAAAATGCCACTCCCATCATGTCAATTCAGACTCATAGCAACACCATACAGGATTTTCAAGGCTGTAAGTCTTCACAGTGAGAAAGCCTCCTGTCTCTCCCACAGAGAAGCTTGTGGATCTAAATTGCTGAACTTACCATTGGCTGTTCAACGGTAACCCAGGATGCCACAGGGGTCCTATATAGACATAGAATATCTCATTCTTTATCTCAGTTGAATAATGTCCTATTTCATTATCCCCCGTGGGTTTTTGTTGCTGTTGTTGTGACTATCTGGATTGTTTTCCCCATTTATAAAATGTGTATTCCACTTACATCAACTTAATAAATGCTTGGATTGTACATGAAAATTTTATAAGACATTAAACAAAGCTAACCATCATCTCAAGTTATTTCCCCGTTCACTATTTTTCCAGTACATGCATGTTAAGCAAGTATCAAAAAAGTGGGGGGAATCACAAAAGCAAAAAAACTTTAAATTAAACACACATGGGGTTTTTGTTTTACTGCTGGGCGTGATGTACCTGAAGTACTGAATCCCAAGCAACTCATTTTTATTGCATCTTTACTTGTATATTTGTTCTTAGATTGGCTAAAACATTTAGATACATATGAGTGTAGCAAAAATAATGAAAGTAAACAGCAGGTAACTTTACAAATAATGGACTGTGAACCGTTTCTGCCCTTCTCCTTTAGACTTTGTCTGAGGAACTCTTCTGAGCTGTCGTCAAAGGTGGTGTATTCCATAGATATCCCATGGATGTTACATGTTAAGTGATGTGTACCTATTTCTACTACAGACATTTAAGTGCTCCAAGCCATAAGGCACTAATAATAAATAAACCAGTGACTGGAACCCATTATTCCTGTTAGACCCTACCAGGACAAACCAATAGGTAGGCAGTTTTCTTTGCTTAGATATGGAAGCAGTTTTAACACTGGCCCTACAAAGACACAATGTACTAATAGAACTACACCAAACATTTATAACTTATATAAAAATTCCACCTCCCCATACTGACCATCTCAAGATGAAAATAGGTAACTCGTGTGGTGCTACAGGACAATGCACTGGACTGCAAGGTCGTTTTGAATTGCAAGGCTAGCACTTCAAGCTCACCAGCCACGCATTGGAAACCCTATACAGAGTCACTATGAGTCGGAACCAACTCGATGGCACTTAACAACAGCAACTCCCCTAATATTAAACTTTAAAACCACATTGGAAATATAGAAATTCATATAACATTTAACATAAACTTGTCATAAACCATAAACAAAAAAACTATTCTGGGGGCAGCATGGATGAACAAATGGTCTACTGTGTATATTTTAAAATGTGGTGGGCAAAAGTTGGGAGGTCTGTTAATTATGCTTCCTTCTCCTGATTCAGCTTTGTTTCCTTGGGTATCTGATGTCCACGATGTCAAGTTGTCTCAGTAACTGCATTATTAGTGTGCTCTCTTTGAATGACTGTTCTCTTAATACATCAAGTTCAGCAATGGCGTCATCAAAAGCTGTCTTTGCAAGGCTTGCTCCAGGGAGTTCAAAATCTCGTAATAGAATACAGAGAAGTTAAGGAACAGACCCAATCTGCTAGGATGAGTTGCATTTCCTTTTTGCTGATTTCAAAAGTTTGTTGGTATGCTTGTTGTGATTGATGCACAATTCCTTTCTTGTTATCACCAGCATTATCAACTAAGTAACAGTAATAATCTCCTTTCATTTTCAAATAAAAAACTTGACTCTCTGCTTGTGAAGCATTGGGGACCAAGAACTTTTCCAAAATAGACAGTACATCGATGCAGATATCTCTTAGCACTCTCTGTATTCTCGAGTCATCGTTCTTTTTTCTCAGCACCTTCTGTCGTTGGCTCAGTACTTGAAACAATCTTCCAAGATGACCTAAGGGCTCCTACAACATTTTTATAAGCAACTGAGAGAAGATTCCTCTCCCCACTGGATATTTCAGCTCCTTGCTCAGTTACAGACTTCATGCAGACTGCCATGTCATCCTATCGTTCAGCTGCTCAGCCAGTTTGGCCTTTTGCAGCAGGTCATTTTTATCCATGAGTGGATGTTCTGTGTCCAGAGTGTGTGGAGGCAGACAGACAGGGACAAGGGCTCAGAAGTCTCTGGATGATGGCAGGGGCAAGGCTAAGACTCAGTCTCTGGATCTCACTGCTCACAGGTTATAGCCACTCTGCAGACATAGGGTTTCCTGTTCCCCGTGGTCTTAAGGTGCTTTCTTCTCACATTCATACTAGATATTCATATTAGTAAAAGAAAATTTTCTGGCTCTCTTAAATATTAATCCACTTCTGGTGAGTCCGTTCCTAACAGTCCTGTAAGACAGACTAGAACTGCTCCAGAGGGTTCCAAGGGTATAATTTTTATGGAGAGAGACTCCCACAGTTTTCTCTCATAGAGCAGTTGATGTGTTTGTACAGAATGAATGTTTGGTTAACAGCCCAATGCTTAATCTACTGAGTCAACAGGGCTCCTGCCTTATAGACAATCTAATGCTAGACTACCCATTTTGTTGTTTGTTTTTTAAGTGCCATCAAGTCGATTCCAACCCATAGTGACCCTGTATAGGGTTTCCAAGGAGCAGCTGGTGAGCTTGAACCACCGACCTTGTAGTTCAAACGATTTTGCAGTCTGATGCATTAGCCCACAGCGCCACACCAGGACTCCAGACTATCCACTGCATTAAGTTAATTACAACTCACAGCCACCCTGCCCAATACAGGGTTTCCAAGGCTGTAAACCTTTATGGGAGCAGAAAACCTCATCTTCTGTGGAGCAGCTGATAGATTTGAACTGCTGGATTTGTGGTTGGCAGCACAGTCCTTATCCTACAGCACCACCAGGCCTCCTTGCCTTATAGGTTATAGGAACAGTAACCTTATAGGAAACCCTGTGGAACAGTCCATCTCTATCCTATAGGGCTGCTATGAGTCAAAATCAACCCAACGGAACACAAAAACAACACTTCACTGGAATAAAGAACTGGGAAATTTGCAAAAGAAACTTAAAAGAGGCTGATCACTGGCAAGGGTAAGCAATTTAGGACTTTGCAAGTACGGTCATTTGGCTTGGAGTCTTCTTTTCGTATGATGCTATTGCTGTTAGGTGACTTCAAGTTGGTTGCCTCAGCAACCCTGTGCACAGTGGAAGAAAACAGTGCCCAGTCCTGTGCTAGCCTCATAGTTGTCATATTTGAGCCCACTGTTGCTGCCACTGGGTCAATCCATCTTAGTAAGGGTCTTCCTCTTTTTTGCTGGCCCTACACTGATGTTCTCCAGGGACTGACCTCTCCTGATAACATATCCAAAGAATAAGAGATGAAGGATTGCCATCCCCCCTTCTAAGGAGCATTCTGGCTGTACTTCCTCCAAGACAGATTTGTTTGTTATTTTGGAAGTCTTGGTACCTTCACTGTTCTTTACCAGCACCATAATTCAGACACACTGATTCTTCTAAGTTCTTGCATATTCATTGTCCAACTTTCACATATGTATGAAGCCATTGAAAATACCATGGTTTGGGGCAGGTGCACCTCAGTTCTTAAATTGATATCGTTGCTCTTTAACACTTTTGAAAGGTTTTTTTTTTTTGGGGGGGGGGTTGTTCTTGTTTTTTTGAAGAAGCAGATTTGCCTAATACAATGTGTTGTTTGATTTCTTGACAGCTTCTTCATCGAGCTTTGACTGTGAATTTAAGGAAACTGAAATCTTTGATAACTTCAATCTTTTCTCAGTTTATCATGATGTTATTTACTGGTCTAGTTGTGAGGATTTTCGTTTGCTTCACACTGAGGTGCAATCCATACTGAAGGCTGTAGTCTTTGATCTTCATCAACTAGTATTTCACATCCTCTTCACTTTCAGCAAATAAATTGTGTCATTTATATATCTCTGGTTGTTAAATTGTCTTCCTCCAATCCTGATGCCACGTCTTCTTCATATAATCCAGTTTCTCAGATCATTTGTGCAGCATACAGATTGTATGTATGGTGCTGGTGGTGATGGTACCTTCAAGTCTTTTCCAAAATCATAGCCTCCATAGATATGATTTCCAAGACTGTAAATCTTTATGGGAACAGAAAGCCTCATCTTTCTTCTGTGGAGTGACAGTGGATTCAAACTGCTAACCTTGCAAGTAGCAGCCCAAAATGTAACTCACTATTCTACCATGACTCCTTACAGATTGAATTCCTGTTGGTATGTCCATTGAGTCAGCTCTGACTCATAGTGCCCTATATATGGTTTTCAAGGAGTGGCTGGTGGGTTTGAACTGCCAACCTTGTATTTAGCAGTATAGTGCTGATCCTCTAGTGCCACTCCAGAACTCGTACAGATTAAATAAGTATGGTGAAAGGATACAACCTGACACACACCTTTCCTGACTGTAAAACACTCAGAATCCCATTGTTCTGTTCTAGCAACTGCCTCTTGCTAACATACAGGTTCCTCATGAGCACAGTTAAGTATTCTGGAATACCCATTCTTCCTAATGTTATCCATAGTTTATTATGATCTACACAGTCGAATGCCTTTGTTTAGTCAATAAATCACAAGTAAACTTCTTTCTGGTATTGTCTACTTTTAGCTAAGATCCATCTGACATCAGCAATTATATTCCTATTTCCATGTCCTCCTCTGAATCCTGCTTGAATTTCTGGCAGCTCCCTGTTCATGTTTAGTTGCAATTGTTTTTTAATTATCTTTGACAAAATTTTTGTTGCATGTGATATTAATGATATTGTTCAATGATTTGGGCATTACACTGGGTCACCTTTCTTTGAAATGGGCACAGACATGGATCTCTTCAGATTGGTTGGCCAGGTAACTGTCTTCCAAATTTCTTGGAAGTGAGTGCCTCCAGCACTGTACCAGTTTGCTGAAGGATTTCAATTTGCTTTCCATCAATTCCTGGAGTCTTGTTTTCGCCAATCCCTTCAGCGCATCTTGAACCTCTTCCTTCAATACCATCAGTTCTTGATCATAGGCTACATCTTGAAATGGTTGCGTGTCAGCCAATTATCTTTAGTACAGTGACTGTGTATTTCTTCCACCTTCTTTTGATGCTTCTTTTGCCATCCTCAGAATTGTTGTTATGACCCTGCTTCTCACAGCCCAGAAGATGATGCCTGAGGTACGGGGAGCCTTGTTTGGTGCTAATGCCAATAGGAAGTGCTTGGACTAAGCATTTGGGAGATGGAATCCATTCCACTTTCCTGATAAGACATGGGAGATTCTGATACTGAAGAACAAGATGATTTTTCCATTTCGTTGGTGGGGTTCTTCTTATTTTTCGCTGACCCTACATTTTATGATGTCCTTCTTCAGGAACAGCTTCCTCCTGAAAACATGTCCAAAGTAGGAGAGACAACGTCTTGCATCCTGACTTCTAAGGAGCATTCTGACTTTACTTTTTCCAAGACAGATTTGTTTGTTCTTCTGGCAGTCCATGGTACTTTTAATATTCTTCTCCAACTACAGTTTGAGTCAGGTACACCTTAATCCTCAAACTGATATCTTTGCTCTCGAACACTTTAAAGAGGTCTTTTGCAGCTGATTTGGCTAATGCAATCCGCCATTGGATTTCTTGGCTGCTGCTTTCTTGAGTGTTGATTGTGGATCCAGGCAAAATGAATCTTTGACAACTTCAATATTTTAATCTGTTTATCATGATGTTATTAGCTGGTCCAAGTGTGAAGATTGTTTTCTTTCCATGGAGGTGCAATCTATACTGAAGACTGTATGTAGTCTTTGATCTTCATCAGTAAGTATTTTAAGTCCTCATCACTTCTAGCAAGCAAAGTCCTATCATCTGCATATTCTAGGTTGTTCATGAGTTTTCCTTCACTCCTGATACCACATTCTTCTTCATATAATCCAGCTTCTCAGATTATTTGCTCAACATATAGATCTATTCCAATTGGTTGGCCAAGTAGCCATCTTCCAAATTTCTTGACATAGATGAGTGAGCACCTTCAGTGCTTCAGGCAGTGAGATGGTGGTGGTGGTGGTGGTGTGCCTTGGAGTTGGTTTCAATTCATAGATACCTTGTATAGGGTTTCCAAAGCTATAAATCTTTCCAGAAGCAGAAGTCTCATCTTTCTCCCATGGAACGGCTGGTAGTTTTGAACTGCTGACCTTGAAATTAATAGCCTGACTTGTAACCACTATGTTACCAGAGCTCCCTTCAGGCAGTAAGAAAGAAAGTGATAACACAAAAACAAACATTCCCATTGCCATCTCAATTCTAACTCACAGTAAACCTCTAGAGCAAAGTAGAACTTTCCTATAGAATTTCCAAGGCTGTAATGGACTCAAGCATGGCAACAGTAGTGAGGTTGGCCCATGATCGGGCAGTGTTTCATTCTGCTGTGCCTATGGTCGCTATAAGTCGGTACCGACCCGATGGCACCTAACAACAACAACAACAATCTTTACGGAAGTCAACTGCCACAACTGGCTGATGGGTTTATATCACTGATCTTTTGGTTAGCAGCTGAAGACTTAACCACTGTGCTACTATGGTTCCTCTTACAATAGAGTGTCTTCTGAAATTTATTTGGTATTTCCCCACAGATTCTCTGTTTCCTTAACTCTAGTCACACCCTGGGAACTAATCTACTAAAACCTGGGTGATCCTCAAGGGTTGAAAAGCAGATGCACTCCAGGGAAACCTGGAAAGCCACAGAGACCACTGGGGCCAGACTAGGATTTATAGTAACCCCCTGAGAAGAAACAATGATTTTAAACTGCTACACCTGAATGGTATCTCAGCAACAACCTCCTAGACTCTGGAGACTCCAGAAATGAAAAAAAAAAAAAGTGCAGTAACATAAAATGCCCTCATCTGGGGTTTTCCTCATCAGGGGCAATGAGAAGAAGATGCCTGAAGCTTAGATTACGCTCAAGTCCACCATGCCTATTCCTGTCTCCAAACTGAGCAAGGAACGTCATCATTACATGTAAGAGTATAGGAATGGTTTCCATATTACAACCACTGCTGTGAGACACAACCAAACACATATAAATCCATTGCAATAGAGTTAATTCAAACTCAAGGCAGCCATGTGTTACAGAGAACTGGCCATAGGTTTGGTGTTGGTTTTGAGGTTTTGCTGTAATCGCTTCAGAAGCCTTGACCAAGTTTTATTTCCATGAAATTGCTGGATGGGCCCCAATGACCAATCTTTATTTGAGAACAAACTGAGAAAACTTTGTGATATATGAAGGAGATAACTCAGAAAATCTTGCTACAGAATCATAGAAACTTTTATTAAACAAAAATATCAAACTCTGAAGCTATTGCTTCTCAACATGTCCTCTATTTACATCTGTACACTTTGAAGATAATGTTTGTATCTCTCTAACCCTTCTCTGAATTCTCTACTTGGATTTATACCAGATCTCAGAACAAAGGACGGGAAGCTCAGATCCACTATTCTGGTTCCTGGTTTCAATCTTTGAGTCCTGGACTTAGTTTCCAACCTGTAGCAGGAAAACGATGTCTTTCTGCTTAATAGTTAACAATCTGGCAATCACATATTGAGCACTTTATTTAGGGGACATGATATACAAATAAATGTCTTTTGACTTTATTATTGATTGGAAAATGAACAGTCATTACTTCTTTTTGCTTCTTTTTTATACTTCCTTAGAAACAACATTCAACAGAGGACTCATGAAGTTGGAATCTAGATCTTTATTCTAAAGAATCATGAATAATCTTCTCTTCAAATTCTTTTTTTTTCTTTGTTTTTCAGTTTTTCCTCTTCCATTTCTGACAAAGTTATCACCATTGGCCTCCAACATAGAAGACAAGAGATCTGAATTTTACAAGAAAACCCAACATTCAAACTGCCATTTTTTTTTTTTGTAAGACTTTTACTTAATGCAGTGTTTTGTGAATACTAATCAATTATAAGATAAATCTGTTGTTTAGAGACATACGTTTGTGCATTTTACTTGCTCAAGTCTTAAACTATATAAATGTATTTTTACTGAAAAGTACATGCCTGCCCAAATATTTGAAAATGTCCTCTCCTCCCTTTTAGAGAATGAAATTAATTCTACCAGATGAAAATACTTCCCCATTTGTTCTAAAATCACATTAGAAAGCTCCTTTCTTTGTTTTAATCTCCTAAAAAGATTCACTAAATGAACTAAATTTTGTCTTAAAATCATCATTATCTTTATTTCAACTAGGTGGGATCTAAATATAAAAAATATAATAGATCCTTATTGTACAGTATTATAGAAATGTGAAAATAAACACTGCAAAAATTAGAGATATTTGAAAAATAATATCCATTTGTCTTTATTTTAGATCAAAGATAGTTGTTATGCTGGGCGTTGTTTTGTTTTGTTTTTAGGTGTTATTCAAAGGATTAAAATAAGATTTAAAAAGAAAGTTTTTAAAGGACAAATTTGAAGACTAGCCCTAAGTCTTGGGTGTAGTGATACTTATGAAATTAAGATAGACTATTGTGAACGGCCTGTGTCCTGATGTGAATTTTATCTCCTGCCAGTCAGCAGTCATCTAACTCTGTTGTGAATGGCTTCAATCAACCTCACACCAGCTATCCTCAAAATAGAAGTTCTTGTTTGTGGTTTGTTTTTGTGTTTTTTTTTAACAAGATGGGCTAGATAAGAGAAGGTGAGTGACTGTATGCATAAAGACCTATTTTCTACTCTGCAAACACAAAGCAAAAGCACAAAAGGTCTTATGTATCAAAGTGGGGGGAAATGCACCTGGTGTGGAAAATTCTACATGCATTGGATTCTGCCAAAGATAATACTAAGGCTTAGAGTCACTATCATTTGAAAATAAGATAGATTTGTTCCCAAATGGTCTCAGACTATGTCATGTATTTTCCTCTCAATAAAGACCAGGAGCTACACAGAGAAAACAAAGCAACTTGGATTGCACTCATTTCTTTCTTCTTCATAGGTTAAAGACTCATGAACAAGACAGCAATACACATTGTGACTGAATTTATTCTCCTGGGATTCCCTGGTTGCTGGGAAATTCAGATTTTCCTCTTCTCATTGCTTTCGGTGGTTTATGTCTTAACCCTGCTGGGGAATGGAGCCATCATCTGTGCAGTGATATGGGACCCACGGCTCCATACTCCCATGTATTTTCTGCTGGGAAACTTCGCCTTCCTTGAGATCTGGTATGTTTCCTCCACTGTGCCCAACATGCTAGCCAACATTCTCTCCAAGACCAAGGCCATCTCATTTTCTGGTTGCTTCTTCCAGTTTTACTTCTTCTTTTCCCTGGGCACTACTGAATGTCTCTTCCTGGCACTAATGGCTTATGATCGGTACCTGGCCATCTGCCACCCACTACACTATCCCACCATCATGACTGGGCAGCTTTGCAGCTTGCTGGTATCTCTCTGCTGATCCATTGGATTCCTTGGCTACCCAATCCCAATTTTCTTTATCTCCCAACTTCCCTTCTGTGGTTCCAATATCATTGATCACTTCTTGTGTGACATGGACCCACTCATGGCTCTGTCCTGTGCCCCAGCACCTATTACTGAATTTATTTTCTACACTGAGAGTTCCCTTGTCCTCTTTTTCACTATTATGTACATTCTTCGATCTTATATTCTGCTGCTCAGAACTGTTTTTCAGGTCCCTTCTGCAGCTGGCCGACGAAAGGCCTTCTCCACCTGTGGTTCTCATTTAGTTGTGGTGTCTCTTTTCTATGGGACCGTCATGGTAATGTATGTGAGTCCTACATATGGCATCCCAACTTTGATGCAGAAGATTCTCACACTGGTGTATTCAGCAATGACACCTCTCTTTAATCCTCTGATCTATAGTCTTCGGAATAAGGACATGAAACTTGCCCTGAGAAATGTACTGTGTAGAATGAGAATACATCAAAATTCATGAATCAAAGGTGTGCCATACTTCAAAGATCTAATGAAGAACAAGGTGAAGATGTGTTCATTCTTTCCATGGTCTTTTGGTCCTTCCTCTGAGAAGGTAAAGACCAGATATTTTATCTTTTGTGCCCAACTTTAAAGACCTTCTTGCACTGATCTACTTAAACTTTCATTCCCTGGTCTGCAACCTGAGTGATTTTTTTTAATGTCTGTCTTTATTGGAATGATCAGTTGTAATTGCTGAGAGAATTTAGACTTTGGTATACCACCGGTTTTTAGGAGCAAGCCTAGTAACTGAATTTTTCAAGAGCAGTGACTTTTAATCAGACATGGGGCATTTCTAGATGTTTACCAGACATTCATTCTTATACCTAGTCTAACAATATTATCTAATCATTATTATCTAATCTTAAATTTTTTTCGTTTAAAAAAAAATTTAACCAGAAGAAATTCTTTGAACAGATTTTCCTAGAAATATATAGTTTCCCCATGCAAGTTTTAAATAAAATTTTGATATATGCTGAACAATAATGTGTTGAAGTTGCTTTAATGTTTTAGCCATTGTACCTATCACTTTATGGTGTCATTTATTTACTTACAGCTAGCTCCCTCTGAAAGGAGCTCTGGTAGCATAGTGGTTACAAATCAGGCTGCGAACCTCACAGTCAGCAGTTCAAAACTACCAGCCGATCCACGGGAAAAAGATGAGGCTTTCTGCTCTGGTAAAGATTTACAGCCTTGGAAGCCCTGTACAGAGTCGCTATGAGTCAGAACAAACTCCACGGCACGTAACAACAACAACAGCTCCCTCTGAGGGAGCTCCTTGAAGTCAGAAATGGCCTTCTTCATTTTTGAATCCTTAACACACACTGAAAGAAAGAAAAGTTGTTTTTGACAGCTAGGAATTGGCATAATACTACTATGTCCTTGTGTTAACAGAAGCTGGTCTGCCACTCACAGCTAGGCTGGTGGAAATTTCTCTGTTGAAAATATGCAATTTCACAAAAACTTATCTCAGATAAAGCTGCTCTGTGTTCATGATGGATCAAGACAAAATCAAGACTATGCCACAATCATACCTGAGCAGAGTCAAAAAGAAGAACACTGTCCAAACCACAAAAAATGACCAAACATCCCCCTTGCCTGCCTAAAATGAGTGAGTGCTTTTTCTTTAGCACATAGTTTTAACCCAACTTCGTTGCAACTTTCTGATAGCTAAAAATTAAGATGACAAATCACAGAATTTTCTTCTACTTTATAACAGCATCTAGAGAAAAAACTCACTTCCTTAAACTTTCTCCAAAATCACCCAATACAAGCCAAATAATAACTACTTTCTAACACCCTGTGATGCCCCATGGTTTAGCATGGCATAGGTTCAGCCTCATTGCAGCAAGCCAATAAACCCTATTTCAACTGTGTTCAACTACAAGCATGATAGGATGATCTTTCATATGATAGAAATTGTTGTTGTTGTTGTTGTTAGGTGCCATCAAGTCGGTACCAACTCATAGCAACCCTGTGCACAACAGAATGAAACACTGTCCAGTCCTGGGCCAACCTCACAAACATTGCTATATCTTATGGAAATTAACAGCAGTATAATACTCAGCATACAATAAGAGTAAACATATGTATATAATAGATTCACTAAATTTTTTATCTCAAGGTTTTTTTCACTTACAAAGGTAATGCAAGGTCACTTACTAGCAAATTAAAGCGATATGAAAGTGTACAAAGATGATCTAACTATCTCTGTCTGGTATTCAACACTCTTCATAATTTGGCCCCAGTAAACCTATATTGTTTCCACTGTTTCCCTCAGCTCTAGCCAGGCCAGTCACCTGACTGCTCCACTTTCTGTCATTCCTGCATCTTTGCTCAGATTGCTCTTTTAACACTCCCTGTCTTCTACTACACAACTTAAGAAAGAGAGTTGACATTAATTCCTAGGGTCTTATTTTGTAAAGTGGATATAATTTATATCTTATAAGAATGTTACGAATACCTAAAAGGGGTTCTACAACTTGCCCAGTGAAATAGGCCTTGTGCAAAGCCTTTACAGAGCATAGGACCTTAGGTGGAATCCTGAGTCCCATCTAGAACCTTATGAGGTGAGACATTCCCACTAGAAAGGACAAGCAGCCTGGAACAGCTACAGTGACAGAAGATACATCTTCATGATGAACCTGATCTATACTCAGAGCGGTAGTTACTATAAATACCAACAGAGAGGGAAAGAGTCTTCAAATCAAGTATCAATGCTATCCGCTCTGTACACAGGGTAGATAGGGACGGGCAACTTAGACATTGGCTACCTAAAATGAGGGGGCAATAAAGGCACGAAGTGACTGGCTAACAAAGTTTCAAGAGGGAGTTTAGTTTAAGAGTATGGGGGCGAAGAAAGAGTCCCCACTGAATAGATTTCATCTTGTCTAGATGGGTCTGGTGAAAAGAGATGGGGATAAGATTCGTAAGATTCAATAGTGAATAATTGTTATCATGACTAATCGTGACTATCACAATTGTAAAAGTAGAAGTTTTATAACAAAATAAGGGAGTGGTTAATCTTACAGTCCAGGAACAGAGGACCCTAGGACCATCAAGAGAGGAACGCACAAATAGAATACGGGACCTTATCCAGAGAAGCAGCAGCGCCAAAGAGGGAGGCAGAGATGGGGGCATGGAGAGGGGGAGCGGCTGAGGACTCTAGATTCATCAACTAAGAAGAGAAGAACTAAGAACTGGTGGCCAGGAGCAGACTTGCAGAATGTGCCCTTTGGAGATGTAAATTATTACATACGCCTGAGTGGGTTTTTTTTGTTTGTTTTTTTTTAAAAAAGCTAAAATGGATAGAGAGAAATACTGATGGTATATAGAGGGAATTATAATCAATGTAATGGAACAAGGTGTATGATTTGTTGAATGTAAAACTGATGATATGCCCTGTAAACTTTCACTCAATCCACAATAAAAACCTTAAAAAAAAAATTTTTTTTTTTTTTTAATAAAAAAAGGAATGTTACAAAGATTACTAAATGAGACATTCATATAGGGACCAAAGCACAGAGACACACAGAAAACACTCAGCACATGTTTGTTTCCCTCTCCTTCCTTCTGGTCAAGTTGCAAATTAACCACAACTCCCTCCTTGAATGATCTAGTGTCTACAGGTGACTGGTCTGACTAGAGCTGAGGGTTCCTGCTGGGAAGCAGAGGAAACAAGTAGTACAGGTTTTTAAAAACAAAAACAGTCGCTGTCCCATCAACTCTGACTTATGGAGACCCCATGTTTGTCAGAATAGAACTGTGCTCCATAAACTTTTCTATGACTAATATTTCAAACGTTATTCACCAAGTCTTTGAGGTGTTTCTGAGTGTCTTCCAATCTTCAGGTCTTTGGGTAAGAAGCAAAGCCTGGTAAATTTTACCAGGGTCATATTATGAAAGACGGTGAGTGTTAGACAGAAGAATTTAGATATGTTGACTCTGAGGAGCAGAGAAGAACTAATAAATTGGAAGAAAACAGAAGCAGAAGTCTAGGTAAACTTCTTTGTGACCATAAGCATTCATGTCAGCCAAATCTGCCACTTAGTCTATTTCAGTAAATCATCACCTTAGCATCAACACCTCCTCCTAATGTTCCCAGAAAAAGGAGTCACTGGTACGAAATTACTGCTGCTCTTTTGAGGGATAAGTTTTTGGAGCAGTAACTTTTCCTGGGGTGGCCATGAGTCAGGGTCTAATTCAGTGGCAGCCAACAATAACTTTTACAATGACTCTCAGAGTGGCTAATCAGATAGTGGATGACCAATGTCTGAACTTGTAAAACCATGGTGAAACATAAAACTCATGACACAGAATCGTTTTCTTTATTCTCACCCACTTATACTGATCGTCTCACTATCATTTCTCCATTTTGCTTTCTGAATTCCCTAAAACTTTAATCCTACAAATTTCAAACGTATTGCTTTTGTTGTTGGGACATGCTGTAAAGTCAGATCCAATTCCTATCAACCCTGTATAGGCTTTCCAAGACTGTAAATCTTCACAGGAGCAGGTAGCCTTATTTTTCTCCCATATCAATTATTATAGTCAAATCATTATAATCAAAGAAGTCCTGCAGGTTCGGTGGTTAAAGTGTTCAGCTGCTAACCAAAAGGTCAGAAGTTCGAATCCAGCAGCCACTTTGGGGAACAAAGATGTGATAGTCTGCTTTAGTAAAGAGTACAGACTTGGAAACCCTAAAGAGCAGTTCTCTGTCCTCTAGGGTTGCTATGAGTTGGAATTAATTGGAAGGTAATGGGTAATGGATGGGACACAGCATGGTCATACCTATCTATCTGCAGCCTGCTGCCCTCTAGTGGTCACTATGTTTCTACTGCATGCAGAAGCATGTTGTTGTTGTTGTCAGGTGCCATCGAGTCGGAACCGACTCATAGCGACCCCATGCATAGCAGA
>NW_006408962.1:871357-875709 GCF_000296735.1 Chrysochloris asiatica
AGGCACCTTAGAAGAAAGGCTTGCTGAGTTACTTGAAAAAAAAAAAAAAAAAATCAACCATTGAAAACCCTATGGCGCATAGTTCTCACATACGTCGGGGTCACTTTAAGTCAGAACTGATTAAACAACATTGAAAATAATTTAATCTTTCACTCAGTAAAAACACAGAATGTTTCTTTTGAGAGGACAAGCAGAGAATAGCCAGTCATTTGATGAGGGATCTGATCTATGTTCTACCAACAACTAGCAACGTGTCTTTACATAAGTGCCCTCATCTCTCTGGCCTCAACTCCTTTATATGTAAAATGCTATTGTTGTTGTTGTTAATACTGAGCCAATTCTAAATCATAGGCACCCTGTATAGGGTTTCCAAGTAGATGGTGGTGGGCTTGAACCACCAACCTTTGGGTTAGCCTACAGAACCACACTAGGACCTAATCTGCAAAATAAAAAACTTGAATTGAATGATAGTTCTAGGGTTCCCTATATTCATTCTTTTTTTTTTTTTTTTTTCTTCAAAATATTTGGCCTATTATTTTTTGTATGTAAAAATCTTGAAGGCCAATTTATATTCTGGTGATCTAGAATAATATTTGCGATATTAACCAAAGTTCCCCCTGCCCCTTCCCATATCCCATATTGTCTCATACTTTTTTTTTAGAGCCAAAGTCATTGTCTCAGGAGAGGAATGTTGTTAAGTGCCATCGAGTAGGTTCCGACTCACAGCAACACTGCATAGGCTTTCCGAGGCTTTTTAAAGCTTTGCACAAGCAGAAAGCCTCATTTTTTTCCTGCAGAGAGGCTAGGGGGCTCAAACTGCTGACCTTGTGGTTCACAGTCCAGTTCATATCCTACACAGCCACTGTGCTCCCACTGGAGAGGAATAGTGCCTTTGAAACGCATGTTTGTGTTGTTAAGTGCCATTGAATCAGTTCCAACTCATAGCCACCCTGTATAGGGCTTCTGAGGAGTGGCTGATGGGTGTAAACTACCAATATTGCAGGTAGCAATACAGTGCTTATTCTACAGTGCCACACCAGGACTCCCATACTTTCAAATTTCAAAACCTAAAGTCTTTAATTTGCAATAGCCTAGGTTTTTTAACTAGCAGAATTGAGGCCTAAAAATTTATACCATGAAAAAAATGGGAAGAGATGAAAACCTATATGTATTACAGCACTAATTGCTATAATAAATAAATCTCCAACTTTCTCTGGTTTAATACTATATACGTCCATTTCTCATTCACCTAACAATTAAATCTGTTTCCTCCACCAATTTCATACTGGAATGCATGTGCTATCTAAAAGAAAACTCATCATGAGTTTATGAAATGATATAACAATTGTAAGTATGTGATTGACTCTTACTTTCAAGATTCACCGGTTACTAACTTTTTAAACTCTCTCAAAACTCAGATTTAAGAGAAGTCATCCAACAGACTAGGCAGACATGCTACCCAGAGTCTCTATAACAAAGTCACAAGACCAAATGAAACAGATACAAATGATAATTCTGGAACCTTAAACTTCAAAGAAGTGGATTAAATACTGATCAGGAGAAGTTGAACAAAAGTGGCAAAAAAAAAGAAGACAGACAAATGAACTGTTAGCTGGCCTTGTTAGGCCCCAGATGGCCTTATCTGCTAGGAGACCCCAAAAAGATCAACAGGACTCGAGTTCGATGCAAAAGCAAGAGGTTTATTTGCCAACGCGTTGGGGTCAACCTTCACAAGGACTCCTGAAACTAGGAGATGAAGGCGACCCCTATCTGTTTGTTTCATTACTTTTTATAGGGTTACACAAGGCAGATTTCGGCAACAGTGCATAAGCATTTTGCAATTGGTTGAACATATTAACCTTTAAGCTGATTGATTTTAGCATAAAGTAAGTATTCTGACCTTTACGTGGATTGTTTCTGGCCATCAATTTGTCATTTTCTTGCAGGTGTGGGGTATTTCCAATGATGCTTTAGGGCGGTCTAACCTAATTGTTATGACCTTTAGGGGAAATGTCTTTGCTTGTATATTTCCTGGCAGCTGGGTTTAGTCAAGCTATAGATAAACAGAGACCTAGGTGTTTTTGGATAATTTTTGAAGCCATACTAAAGTTTGGTCAAGTAAAGTTTCAGTCCCTACAGCCTGATGCAGCGCTGCCGTTTTGAACTTTTGCAAGCAATACTCCAAGACACTGGCCTGGCAACGCAAATACACTCCCACAACTAGCAATGAGAAAGGTGGGATCTTCCCCTGTTCCCCAAACCCTCCTGGTGACCAGAAGCATAGCCAGCCCCACCCTCACCCACGCACTGGCCAATGACACTTCCTGTCCTGCACAGCCCCTGTTCTGCCTAAGGTCAGAGCCATATGTGTGTACTTCCCCCATGTCTACAGGAGTCTGAATTCTGCATCATCAGAGGAGCAGAACACACAATGCTGGTCCTGGCCTGCCTGACAGGCCAAAAACTCCTTCCATAACCAGTCATTCTAACCCAGCTGCTCTCTAGGCCTGAAAGAGTTCCTTCCAGGAACAAGCACCCTGACACAAACTACTCTGCATCAGGTACCCTGACCCCAGACAACATCTAGACCTGCCTGGGACCAGGCTTCCTCCTCCCTCTCACTTCTCTCCCCACTCCACCCACAGAGGGGGCACATAAATTGGCAGAGGGTGTCAACCCATAACAAGTACACTGCCTACTACTTTTCACCTCTCTACGTCCAACCTTTGTCCCAATTCTCTCCTTTCTTTGTTTTTCTTTTCTTTCCCTTCAGTTGTTTTCATCCTTTCATCCTATGCTTTTCTTGTTTCTCTTTTCTTTTCTCCCATCCCTTCTTTCTCCTTTTTCTCCTCTTTGTTATACTTTACTGTTCTCTTTCTCTTTTATTTTTACCTTCCCTAGTTCTGCATATTGCGTTTTCCCCCTTTTTCTCTTTTCTTTTTCTCAACACTTGTTTTTATTTTATTTTCCTTTTTTTCATTTTAGCTATTAAATTATTTTTTTCTAGCTGTTGTTTACCTGCTTTTTCCACCTTGCTTTTTTTTATCATTTTCTTTTCTCTCTCTGTTTTTTGTTTGTTTGTTTGTTTGTTTGTTTTTGGGGGGGGGTTGTCCCACCCAAGGGGAGACAGCAACCCAGACACATCCATACCTTCTTCAGCTGCATTTATGGTGTAAGGGCCACTATCTACTCCTCCTATACCTGATCATTGATAGAAAGCAACCAACACTAGTCAACCCCATCAGAACAGAATGACATGAGCAGTGAACAGAGAACTGTGCACACACTTACATACTCTGTCACACACCCTAGAAGACAAGTAGTGAGTGCCTAAGAACACACCAACACAAAATCATCAATTAAAGTGCAATAACACTACACTGTCTCAAAAAAAAAAAAAAAAACAGATAATTTCCATTTGTATGAAGAAATAAAACTAAGTGCCTCAAGCAAATGACCAAAATACAGAGCTAGAAGACGTTTCTGTGGAAGAAATGGAACTACCTGATAAGGAATTTAAAAGAATGACATTTAGTTCCCTTCAACAGACTCAACTGAAGGGACAAAATCAAGGTTTCTTTGGACAAATCAGAGGTTGGTCTTATTGGTTCTCCCGGTAGGTTTTTCCTGTGCTCCTCTCAAAATTCTTTCCTTGTCTTTGGTTTTTGAAAGTTTGATTATGATAAGTCTTGGTGATTTTTTTTTTTTGAGGGGGGGAGGGTCTGGAATGGCGTGTATATATTATATGGGGGTCGTTCAGCTTCTTCAATGCATGTCTTGTCATTTTTTGTGATGTTAACAGAGTTTTCTTCCAATAAATCATCAATTTACTCTATGCTTTTTTTTTCTTTTTTTGTCTCTTTCTGTTATAGAATGGTTCTTAATGGTTCCATATAATTCTTAGACTTTCTTTGGATTTTTTTTGTTCTTTTTCTGTAAGATCACACCCTTAGTTCAGATGCAAATAAATTGAATTATCTGGTTAACAGCCAGAAAAGAGACTTCAAAAGGCTGATAGAAAAATCCCATTATCTTTTAATTCCATTTATGCATGAACTTTTTGAAGTCTCCTCCTATACCTTCTGCCATTTGCTACCATATCCTTATGGAAAGAAAACTTCTCATCAGTGGTTATTATCCAAAATTTGAAGATTATTCCAAGTATTGATCAGGAATTTCATGAACTGTGCCAAGTTTTAAACTGATATTAAAACATTAGATATTTAAAACATATCCAAAGAAATAAACCTGGATTATTCATTGAAAATTGGAGACATCTTTTATTTGGAAATTGTATATGAGTTCAGTAGTTAATTGTTTAATTTTTAATTGTTATATATGTTAATAATATT
>NW_006408962.1:875809-881660 GCF_000296735.1 Chrysochloris asiatica
TTATAATGATCATTAAAAATATATAATGCATTTCCAGCCAAAATCTATGGCAATACCTCCAAGTTCCTTGTATTTTGTATATTATGTCAGAAAAACATCATTTGCTTAGTGTAACATTTTCTAGACATTACCTTAAAGGATAGCAAGTCTGTTTAGTCAATTATTCTTTATAATTCCCTGGAAGAATTAAGCTACTCATATTCAGTCTCTCCTCCCAGAATTGTCCTTGAAGATAAGTATCGTTATAACTTTACAATTTTACGAATTTATGAGAGGTTAATCTTCATCAATACAAGTTGTCAGTATTATTCTGATTCTTTTCTACCCTCAGACTACAGTTATCCATACATACAATCTCTCTAATAGTACTCACTACAACAACTAATTCAATGCCCTCATTTTAATAAGATTTTTCTCAAGCTCTTTAGAATAATATTTAACATCATTTTGAGGCTTGGATGTGGCTGCTTATTTCTTCCTAAGGACTTGAAAGATAATTAAAACAAGTTATTACACTGTGAAGAATGGGAATTCCAAAACACTTTATTATTGTCATGAGGAACACTTACATAGACTAAGAAGCAGTTATTCAAACAAAACAAGTGACACTGAAAGATTTGAAATTAGGGAAAGTGTGTATTAGGGTTGTATCCTTTCACCATATTTATTCAATCTGTATGCTAAGCAGTTAATGCAAGAAGTTGAATTATATGAAGAAGAATGTGGCATCAGGATTGGAACAAGACTAATCAACAATCTGTGATATGCAGATGATGCAACTTTCTGGAAATGAAGAGGACTTAAAGTACTTAGTGATGAAAATCTAAGACTACTGTTTTCAGTATGGATTACTATAATGTAAAGAAAATAAAAGTCCTCACAAATGGACCAATAAATAATATCATGATAAATGGAGAAAAGATTGAAGTTATCAATCTTTTACTTGTATCCACAATCAACATTCATGGAAGCAGCAATCAAGAAATCAAGCGATATACTGCATTAGGTAAATCTGCTGCAAAAGATTCTGTTAAGTGTTAAAGAGCAAAGATGTCATTCTGAGAACTAAGGCACACCTAGTCCAAGCCATGGTATTTACAGTCACCTCATATGCATACAGGAACAACATTTGCATACAAAAGTTGGACAATGAGTAAGGAAAATGCAGAAGAATTGATGCATTTGAATTTTGGTATTGGTGAAGAATACTGAAATTAGCAAGGACTGCCAGAAGAACAAATACATCTGTTTTGAAGTCCTGATGTGGCACTGTGGGTTAATGTGCTGGACTGCAAAGTCAGTTTGAACTACAATGCTGGTGGTTCAAGCTCACCAACTGCTCCTTGGAAATGCTATACAGGGTCATTATGGGTTGGGACCAACTTGACGGCACTTAACAACAGTAACAATTCACAGGTTGCTCCTTAGAAGGGAGGATAGTGAAACTTCATCTCTCTTTGGACATGTTCTAAGAAAGGACCAGTTCTTGGAGAAGGACATCATGCTTGGTAAAGTGGAGAGTCATAGAAAAAGAGGAAGACCCTCAACGAGGTGGAATGACACAGTGACAACATCAACGGGCTCAAACATAACAATGATTGTGAGGATGGCACAGGACCAGGCAGTGTTTCATTCTGTTGTGCATAGAGTGACTATGAGTTGAACCTACTCTACGGCACTGAAGAACAGTATCACACTGGTTGTGTTCTTGTATTATTAACAACTAAACATACAAAAGTAGTGTTTACTGAAAGACTGGATTAACACAGTTTTATCCTCAATTATATATTTCTTTTTTTTTTTGTAAGGTTTTTATTGTGGATTGAGTGGAAGTTTATAGGGCAGATCATCAGTTTTACATTCAACAAATCATACACCTTTTTTCATTAAAAGGATTATAATCCCCTCCATGTACCATCAGTTAACAGTATTTCTCTATTCACTTTAGCTCTTTTTTAAAATAAAATAAAATAAAACACTCAGGCATATATAATAATTTACACCACTAAAAAGCACATTCTGAAAGTCTGCCTCCTTGCCGCCATCTCTTAGTTCTTCTCTTCCCATGAATCTAGAGTCCTCAGCCATTCCCTCTCTCCATGTCCCCATCTCTGCCTCCATCTCTGCTATCACTGCTTCTCTGGATAAGGCCTTGCATTCTGCTTGTCCTCTTCTCCTTTGATGGTTCTAGGGCCCTTTGTTTCTGGACCGTAAGATTAACTACTGGCCTGCTTTTGTTACAAAACTTCTACCTTTACAATTAGTCACAATTAGTCATGATAACAATTATTAATTGAATCATAAGAATCTTATCGCCATCTCTTTTAACCAGACCCATCTAGACAAGATGAAAACTATTCAGTGGGAACTCTTTTTTCCTCACACACTACTAAACTAAACTCCCACATGAAACCTTATAAGCCATTCACTTCATGCCTTTATCACTCCTCATTTTAAGTAGCCAGTGTTTAAGTTGCCCATTCATATCTACCCTGTGTACAAAGGGGATAGCATTGATACTTGATGTGAAGACTCCTTTCCTCTCTGTTGGCATTTATAGTTACTACCTCCACGAGTATAGGTCAAGTTCATCAAATTATAGCAATTTACCCTCATTTTCTTTATCAAAAACTGTTTTGTTTGTTTTTTTTATCTTCCTCTAGTAGGATTCTGATTACCAAGCCATCTAGGCTAGGTCCAATTATATATTTCTGTATAAAACAGTAAAGTATAAACATTAAAGAAAATGATTATATGAAAAACTCCCTTTAAAAATTATATCTTAACACAGAGAATCTTAACTCTAAGAACTATAATCCTTCCTGCATTATCTCTTCTTGGGTTTACAGAAGAAAATGTAATTACTTTGTTTTCAAACTTTAGCATAACAATTCCACTATATAAGTTGGTTTCATGTAAGAAACAATACTAGACTTGGTATCATAAGACCAAGATTCAGGTCCAGGTTCACAAATTACTGATTGTACAACCTTATTCATTTTGAACCTCTCCTACTACTAAATCCTATCCTAGCATAGGAGTTCAATTAACATTAGAAATTTAACTAGGAACTGATTCTAGGAAGAACCAATGAGGAAATAAAAGAATTTTACTAATTGTGCTACAACTATACTGTTTTCATATCTTGATATTCATTTCTCCCATTATTCACTGGGCTCCTTTTGATCAACACAACAAGATACCTTCTCCTTCTCCCCTCTTTGCTGGCAGGAAAAAGCAAAGTTCAGGCCAAGCATGGTAATTGGCAAAGTCAAGAAAAGGATGGCCCTGTTCAAACTGTCTCTGTGAAAGTAATGCCCACAGGTTTCCTGTCCCCCTAGGACTACTCCAATGACAACGTTGTTTTAAATGACTCAAAAAGAAACTTGAAGAACCAAAAGTCATAGCAGAAGAACCTGGGGTCCCTAGGCACCTGTTTGAGGCTCTCTGCAGCAGCTCTGCCTGGGTTGATTAACAGAAGTTGGAGGTCCCTGAGAGCCAATTAGAGCAGGAAATCAAGGTGAGGAAAGGAGAAGTGAGTCCAGTAGCTGCCAATTAAAAATGAGTGGATCCCACAGCACCCGTAGACTGCAACTCAAACTATTACATCAGCCAAGTTCCAGCATCAACTCCCAGAACATAAACAGAATGTAAAGGGAAGGGTGCATGGGAGACACAGAGGTGTCCCTTACCCTGGCAAGCATCAACTATTGATCCCAAGTGACAATTAAGTGCTAGCAGGATCTCTTGATTAGCCAAGTAGAAAATCTCAAGACCATGCTAGGAGAGGGAAAGGATAATGGAGGCTGTAAAGCATATCCAATAGTAAGGCAGAGGGCAGCTGATACAGCAACAGCCCTGCCACCTTCAGAATCACTCCAGTCAAATCAGATCCCATGTGATGCATCACCATTACTGTAGAAGTAGTACTGCTGCCATCACTGTTCTTCTCTTCACCTTGCATTTATAAAATGCCTGATGGTTTTCAGTGAGTGTTCACATGCACTACCCCATTGATTTTCACAAAATCCCTGTGGGTTTTGTTAAGTATGTATTAGTATTCTCATTTAGGAAAGTAACCATTTAACAAAGGTTAAAGCTCATGAGACTTGTCTATGATCACACAGGCAGTATTATTTGCATATTTTTAACATATATGCATAGAATATCTCTGTAAGAAACCATAAGAAATTCAAAGCAGTGATTGTTCTAGGGAAGAGAATTAGAAGCCCAGGAGCAGAAGGAAAGTTTGCTTTTCTCTGTATACAGACAGTCCTCGAATTACAAACACGATCAGTTCCTTACAATACTTGAAGAATTGGTATGTAAGTAAAACCAGGTAAACAAGGTTCTTATTTAGTACTGCTTTAGTGAAAGAAGAGGCTCCAAAATCATTTCAATAATTTAAAAGCTACACGTGTGTAGTGGAAATGTAGCTAGACTCACTGAGAGATCAAACAAATTGATAGAGTGCTACTATAAGACAAGTACCACAAGTGAATGACAGCAAACTGTTCTCTCACATTTTAGGAAGCAAGAACACCAAACTCAGGGCATCAGCTCTGAAGAAAGGTCCCTGTCTCCTTTCAGCATCTATAGGCCCAGCACTCCTTGGAGAGCTTCATGTGTCTTAGCATCAATCTTTCCCTGGATCTAGAAGCTTCACAGGGCAGGGATCCCACATCCAAAGGACACACTCTACTCTTGGCTCTTCTTTCTTGGTGATAGTAGGTCCCTTTGAGTTCTGCTCCCTTCGTTCAACGCAAGACACAACCTAATCCTATAGATTGCATCTGGTCTCATTAACATCATAGAAGTGAGGATTTACAGCACAGGATTTCTAAGAGTGGCTGGTGGATTTAAACTGACAAGCTTGCAGTGACCAGTCCAGAACTTAACCTACAGTGCTACACCTACCTACCAAGAATGACTCATCCAATGGAAACACTGAAATGCTGGATGAAATATTTTTTATCATTTAAATGGGTTGCTGAGGTAGAAAATGGAGCCAAAATGAAGTTAAAGAAAGTGCCATAGGCATAGAAGATAAACAACCACTAAACCTGGCTTTCACTCCAGTAAAGAGAAAGGGAGAAGAGATGTGGAAGAGGACGAAGGGGGGAAAAGAGGAGGAGTAATAAAAAAATAAAGGCTACAAAATGTCAAAGGAAGTAAGCCATGGTCATTTCTACACAAATCATGAAGTCATGATTTCAGCACAGAACATCAAAAGGGATCTACAGAAAAATTATTAGAATGACAGAGTTTTTAAAAGGCCACAGCTACAAATATATATATAATAGTTGATTACATTTCTATTCCCAAGCAGTTAGGAAATATAATATTTAAATTATACTATTTACAAATTACAGGGTAACCTCAAAGAAAAGTAATATACCTTCACATCAAATCAAGAAAATGGAAAATGATGACATTTTTGTAAATATTAAAAAGCAGCAGTAAAGAAATTGACAAGAAAATGCACAAACAAAATTAACACAGAAAAATATGTAGAACACAGAAAACAGCAGCATCACACACACACAAAAAAAAAAACACAAAATGACTGCAATCAATTCATATCTATCAATAATTACACTGAATGTCAATGGATTAATTGCACCAGTCAAGAGACAGTAGCAGAATGGATAAGGAAAGAGGCTCCTTCAATGTGCTGCCTACAAGAAATACACTTTACACACAAAGACAAAAATACGTTAAAAAATAAGGTGAATACAAGAAGGGGGAGGGGACTGGAAGAACAAGGCTGATGGGAGAACAGTTAGGCAGGTTCACATGGGCTAAGTGGGACAGAGGTAAATGATGATGTATCCATAACCTTGGAACAACA
>NW_006408962.1:882817-883732 GCF_000296735.1 Chrysochloris asiatica
AATAATTGCCATCAGGACTGATGTGAGGATAGGAAATATAGAGGTAGATGTTTTTTGACAAACAGAGAAGAGTGATTGATTTTGCAGCCCAGGAGCCAGAGGTCCCTGGGACCAAGTGAGAAGAATGGAGAGCGGGACCCTACCCAGAGAGGCAGTGATGCCAGGGATGGAGACAGAGACTATGATGTGGATAGATGGAGTGGCTGGGGACACTGGACTCAGGGAAGAAGAAGGGCTGTGGGCTGGTGGCCAGGGAACAGGCCTGTGTAGTGTACCTTTTGGTTATTTGATGATGCATGGAGTGGATGGTAATCATTGCAACGAAATGAAATATGATAGGATGAGTGCAAAGCTGATGTTCTCCCATGTAAAACTCACAATAAATTTTAAAAAATTAAGGTAAACAAATATATCCAGCTAATTGGCAAAATAAAAAATGAGCAGGAATGGCAATATTAATTTCTGATAAAATATATTTTAAGACAAAAATGCAGCATAAGAGACAAAGAAAAATATTATCTCATGATTAAAGGGTCAATTGAACAAGAGGACATAACCATAATAAATATTTATGCTTTCACTGAAAAGAGTTTCAAAACACATAAATTAAACTCAATAGAATTGAGGACTTCTGGTGTGGTGCTGTAGGATCAGCACTGGACTGCGAACCACAAGGCCGGCAGTTCAAAACCACCAACTGCTCCTCGGAAACCCTATACAGAGTCACTATGAGTTGGAACTGATTCAATGGCACTTTACAACAATAAAATTAAAGAAAGAAATAGACAACTCTACAATAACAGTAGGATATTTTAGCACACCAGTTTTGGTAAAGGACAAAACAACTAGAAAGAAACTCCCAAGAGACACAGAAGAACTAAACAACATAATCAATCAATGTGACCTCATAGATTT
>NW_006408962.1:884247-885195 GCF_000296735.1 Chrysochloris asiatica
AATCAACAACAATGTTCTGCAGTTAGAACACATGGACAGAGACACAGGCTGAATGGGTATGGGAGGAACTGTAGAACATAAATGTGTGTGTGTGTGTGTGTGTGTGTGTGTGTATTCCACAAATATATGAGTTTGAAACAAGATACTGGTACATGGGTAGTTACTTTTCCTGCAAACACAACTATGAATGTGGTGGAGCATGGTGGTGGTGATGGTTATGTACCCACGGAATCAGTTCCAACTCATAGCGACCCTGTATAGGATATCCGAGGCTGTAAAACTTTACAGGAGCTGAAAGCCTCATCTTTCTTCCACAGAATGACTGGTAGTTTCAAACTGCTGACCTTGAGGTTAGCAACCTGACTCATTATCACTATGCAGAGCATACAGCATGCAAAATGACTAACAGAAAAAGTAACAAATCTGTGTTTGAAGAAGTACAGTCCAAATTCTCCTTAGAAGCTAGGATGGTGAGACTTCATCTCTCATACTTCAGACACGCTTATCAGGAGGAACCAGTGCCTGGAGAAGGACATCATGCTATATAAAGTGGAAGATCAGCAAAAAAGAGGAAGACCTTCAACACAATGTTTTGGCATGGTGACATCAGCAATGAACTCAAACGTATCAACAATTATGAGATGACACAGGACCGGAGTATCGCTGGATGTGGATTTTCCAACTAAAAATATGGTTGCAGAAACTTACAGGAAGAGAGAGCAATCCTTAAGCGAAAAGACTATGCCACCTGGTGGCAAGACTGAGTTCATAACATTTCACCTGAGTGGTAATGTCTGGCGCATTTGGGAAAGATTGAAAATTGAAAACTAAACCAGGAAGGGAAAACGAGTTAACACAAAGAGGAAGAGAAAATAACAGCCAAAGGCCAAAGGTTCTGTGTGCTTTTAAGTTTTGGGGTTTTTTTGTTTTGGGAGTGGATTTTTTTGC
>NW_006408962.1:887441-888624 GCF_000296735.1 Chrysochloris asiatica
AAAGCTTCACTGATTTGGGAAGATGTCCACTTGAGTTTTGTTTAAAATTTCATATTAGCCCTGAGCTCAAAATCATTTATTTCCATGGCATAAAAATTATCCATTTTTTGAAGGCATCCTAATAGGTACATTACTGAGAGAACTGTAGAACCCTATGCAGAGTCTGCAGCCATCCACCAATTACAGACACTAATGAAATATGTTTTGTTTGGAATAAGCCTGTACATGTAAGAACTAGAATCCAAGTAACACCACTTTAAGATTTACCCTGAATTTACTTGATATCGCTTTTCAATGCAAAGTTTTTCTAACTCTCACCAAATGATTGGGTGGAACCATGAAAATATGGTGTATAGGATTTTAATGCTGGAATTGGTTACTTTTTCCATCCCTCTAGGCCTAAAAGGAGCCATTTCAGAAGCAGGAACAGATGACCCCTGGACCATCAAAAAAGGAGGCCATGAGCACAGAGTGAGAGGCAGAAGACATGGCAGCATGGAGAGACGGAGAAGTTGCAGACTTCCTAGCCCATGGACCAAGCAAAGGTGAGTGCATATGGGCAGGAGGAAGGCTTGAAGGATGTGCCCTTTGGGCATTTACAGACTGGCTAATGGAGCTTTGTAACACTTACCCAAGCAGGACCAAAGCTGAGGGGCCACGTGGTTGAGAGACAGAAGACAAGAGCAAGGCATACTTACAGTACAGCATAGAAGAGACGTTCCTGATAGAACTGCTGCATCCTGAGTTGTTTCTGATTCTGAATCGTACTCTGCTCACTTCTTTAATAGACCCCATAATCATGAATATTGTCTATGAGTTATGTGTGACCACTGCCACCCAGATGTGAAGCAGAGTGCTGTGGGAGGGATAGTTGCTGCTGTCAAAAGAGAGCAAAGAAGGTTGAAGGGTAGAGGTATATCTGAGCTCTGCCTCATAGAAATAATCTTGGGCTGATTTTGAGTTAGATTCTCCTTCCCCCTTGTGAAGCCAGAGGAAGTCAGACATGGCCTCCATGCCATTTTTGCACCTTCATAGATAAAGTTCTATGGGTGGTGCTGTGGGTTAGATGCTCAGCAAGGTCAGCAGTTCAAATTCACCAGCTGTTCCACAGGAGGAATATAGGGCTATCTGCATCCATAAATATTTACAGTCTCGAAAACCCTACATAGGATAGTTGAAGACT
>NW_006408962.1:889209-891892 GCF_000296735.1 Chrysochloris asiatica
GACTGCTTTAAACAGGATAAAATAAATAACAGGGTAGTCTCAAAGAAAATTCATAAACCTCCACATCAAAATAAAAAAGAGGAAAAATCAGAACTATTTAATAAAATTAATAAAATAGAAAAAAGAAAACCACTTTATAAAATTATTGTTGTAAAAAGTTAAGAAAAAGATTTTCTTAATAAAAGATGCATTCTATGATGGTTATAAAGGGAGAGGAGAGACAGGGGACAGGGAAAACTATGCATGGACTAGAGAGTAGACACATGTTAACATGGGTGGCAGGGCAGGGAATATACAACAAGGAGGAGGTCAGCAGAAGAAAGATGAAGGTAGCAGGAGACACAGGGAAGAATGAGAGAATTAAAGTGAACAAAGGTAAACACTGTTAACTAATGGGACATGGAGGGGATTGCAATCATTGTAATAAAGCTAAATTTTATGATTTATTGAATGTAAAACTTTTGGTCTATTCTGTAAACCTTCACTCAATTCATAATAAAAAGTCTAAAAATTTTTCATAATAGAAAGTTAAAAAGAAATAGATTAAGAACTTAAATGTGTAAAGTAAAATCATCAAATCATTAGAAGAAAAGGCAAGGACAACAGTTAGGCCTAACTTTTAACAATGAATTAGCTAACATATTAACAAAAGCACAAGCTGTAAAAGATAAATAAATGGAAACTCATAAAATTTTAATACTTTTGTTCATCAAAATAGTGAATGAAATCTTGATACATGCTACAATATGGAGGGAACTTGCAGACATTATGCTGAGTAAAATACGTCAATCACAAGTGTACAAATACTGTGACAAAAGGCAAATGAGAACAAAGTTTATTGTGATTATCAGGGGTGGGAGGGAGAGAAAAGGGATGGTTAACAATAATGAAAATATTGCACTAAAGATTGCAAGTCAATTATCATAATTGTAGTCAATAAGTTGTATATCTGTAAAAAGTTGAATTGGCAAACATTGTGTGATAGACACATTACAAAAAAAACTAAATGAGTAACTGCTGAGGCTGTTTATGTGCAACCAAAATTCTCATAGGATTTGATCCCTTAGTCTGGAGGTTTAGTCATGGTTTCATGGGACATCACAATTAATTGGCCTACAAACATGCTTCCATACTCTGCTCTGCCTCTTAGATCACAGCACAGTGCCTGGGGTGTTAAAAGCTTACAAGCTGCCATGCAAGACATAGTAATTAGTCTCTATTCAACCAAAGCAACAGAGTTAAGAAGGAGCATTTAGAATAGGAGGATATGGAATATGTAATTAATTGTCCATGAATAACTGCCTCTTTTGCCATGAGATCAAAACTGGATGGTGCCTAATTACTAATACTGAACACTCTGATAAAAAATTCTACAGAATAATCCAGATCAAAAGAGGAAAATGCAAAACAGAATTTCAAATTTTCATGGCCTGCAGACTTCCTGGAGTCATGAAGGTTGGATGAAACCCTAAAGCTATTGCCCTGAGATAATCTTTAAATCAAAAATATCTCCTGAAGTCTTCTTAAAACTAAATAACAGTTTAGCTTGTTATTAAGTGCCGTCAAGTGGGTTTCAACGCATAGTGACCCTGCATAGGGTTTCCAAGGAGTGGTTGGTGAGTTTGAGCCACCAACCTTGTGGTTCAAACCAACCTTGTGGTCCAGTACATTATCCTACAGCACCACAGCAGGATTAACTAGATAAAATGTTCTTAAACACTGTTGTTAAGTGCTGTCAAGTTGGTTCTGATACACAGTGACCCTGTATGGGGCTTCCAAGGAGCTGCTGGTTTGAACTGCTGACCTTGGGATTAGCAGTAAAGTGCTTACCCTATGGCATTACACCAGCACTCCTTTACAAGATCAAATTGACAACAGCAATTTCAAAAATTGGATAGGAATCTTAAGAGGCAGTGAATTTATGTTAATGAGGTAGAAACAACTTAGAAAATGAGGGTGACAATTGTTTAACTTAAAGAATGTAATCAATGTCCCTAATGGCACATGAATTGGTGTATGCTTTGCTGTGTATGTTCTCAACAAAATTAATTTCTTTTTAAAAAGTGTTATAATACTAAAACAGAACTTTCATACTTGGACTAGAACTTCCAAGTTCTTAAAAACTCCAGACTTACTGGCACAACTGAGACCTGAGGAATCCCCAAGAATATTGCCCTGAGATACTCTTTATATCTTGAATCAAAGCTATCCCCCCTGTGGGTTGGCCAGCAGTATGGCAAGACCTGGGGACTCCTGAGCCCAGGGACAGGGACATGGCCACAGAGGACTAGAGCGGAGAGTGAAGCATCCAGCTGATATGAAGTGAGGGGAGATGCACATAGTTTCCACTTGACCTGGCTTCAGTGGCTAGATGATCCTCGACTACAGGAAGAAAGAAGAGGGAAAAATAGAGTAATTCGCTACCATTTGATGAACTTGACCTATACTTAAGGATATAGTAGTTCAAGAGCGAACGAATCTTTACAACGAAGATCACTCCCACTCCCTCAGTACACAGGGTTGATAGGGATGGGCAATTTAGACATTGGCTACCCAAAATGGGGGGACTACAAAGGCACAAAGTGATTGGCTTACAGGGTTTCAAGAGGGAGCCTCATTCCAGAGGATGAGGGGGAAGGTAGAATTTCCACTGAATGGTTTCCAACCTGTCTGGATGGGGCTG
>NW_006408962.1:892437-904226 GCF_000296735.1 Chrysochloris asiatica
TATCCCCTGAAGTCACCACTTAGCTAAATAGCAAACAAGCTCACAAAATGAAACATTGAGTACCATTGAGTACCGTGCTCCTTTAGAAATTATATATGTATCTTGGACCAAATGGTCAACAACTACTATAAAGTATAGATGAGAAAGTTGGGGAGCAGAGAGACTAGGTTATTGGAAACAGCTGAAATAGAAATAAGAATGTTGCACAATGTGAACATAACCAGTATCACTGAATGTGTGTAAAAACTGTTGAACGGGAACTTGTTTTGCTGTGAACACTTTGGCCAAAAATATATTTTAAGTACAAAGCACTTAGAAGATGGGAACATTAGGAAGAATCCTGGTGTGGCGCTGTGGGTTAATGCACCAGACTGCAAAGCCCTTTGAACTGCAAGGTCGGTGGTACAACCTCACCAACTGCTCCTTGGAAACCCTATACAGGCTCAGTATGAGTCGGAATCGACTTGACAGCACTTAACAACAACAACCCAGGCATAAAGTGGGAATGTTTGGTACTTTTCAAAAGTTAAGCATGTACATACTTTTGTTGTTAAGTGCCGTTGAGTTGGTTACAACTCATAATGACCCCATATAGAAGCTGCTGGTGGGTTTGAACACCAGCCTTGTGGTTAGTTCAGTGCGTATTTTACAGTGCCACTCCAGGATGCTGGATAGTCTTATTATAAGTGCTATTGAGTTGGGTCCGATTCATAGAAACCCTGGATAGTTTCCAAGGAGCCGTTGGTGGGTCTGAACCACCAACCTTTCAGTAGGTAGTCCAGAGCTTCCTACAGTCCCACACCAAGACACCTGTATATTTTCTACTACCCAGCAATTCCATTCTTTAGTCACACTTTGAAGCAATGGTTTTAAGACTAGTGTGTGTCAGATACACCTGGAAGCCTTGTTGGGACCAATTTCTGGGCTCCTCTACCAGAGTTTCTCAATCAGAAAGTTTAGATTGTCAGTAAGTACCATCTAGTAGGTTCCAACTCAGTGACCCGATAGGGTTTCCAAGGAGCTGCTGGTGGGCTTGAACTGCAGACCTTGTGGTTCAAACCGACCTTGTGGCCTACAGCTTATCCTACAGCACCACACCAGGACTCCAAGTTTGGAATGGAACCTAAGAATTTACATTTCTAAGATGCTCTAGGTAATGTTAATGCTATTGGTCTGGGGATGTCTTTGAGATCCACTGTTATAAAAGAAAACATTATGCTTGTACATCACAGACATATACGTTGTTGTTGTTAAGTGCTATCAAGTCGATTCTGACCCATAGCGACCCTGTATAGGGTTTCTGAGGAGCAGCTAGTGAGCTTGAACCGCCAACCTTGCAGTTCAAACGGCTTTGCAGTCTGGCGCATTAACCCACAGCACCACATAAGAATATTAGTAATGTACTACCTTGATATCAAGGTCCCAGGGTGACACAAATGGCTTGCAATTGATTACTAACCTAAAGGTTGGCAGTATAGCAGCCTGCCTTAATACTGTGAAAGGGCTGGTGATTTACTTTGCTAAATATTACAACCAAGAAACCTTACATAACAATCCTATTCTGTAACACATGGGATCACCATGAGTCAGAATTGACTGAGCATCATCGGGTTTTGTTAAGTTTTGGGTTATCTTGACAGTAAAAAAAAAAAAAAAATCTGAAAATAACCACAAATATCTTTTATCAGTAGGATATATAAAATGTAACATAATCAGGCCATGAAAACAAGATCATGAAAGGCAAGCAAGGGCTTCTAAAGTATTGATGATATGCTAGGCTTTAAGTTGAATGGGCATTTCATGGGTCCTTGTATTCTTTTAACTGTACATACATATTTTGCATACTTTACTGAAGATATATACTTCACCATAAAATGTATTAAGTTCTGCTTCTCTCTAGTTTCTACGCAGTGGTCATTTTTCTGCTCTCTGGTCCTACATAAAACATGTCAAAATATCTCAAAAGTTGAATAAAAGGGGAACAGTTGCTGGATCTCTTGTTTCTTCATTATCTCTAACACTCATATATCCCCTTCCTCTACAGTTCTCATAGCCACGAGATATTTTTACGGGACACCTCAAGTCATGAGTACTCTTCTATGACTATGAATCTTAAAATATACCCAAAACTGAATGCAGTGTCTGAAGACACCGTAGCAAAACCTCTCTCTCTGGCTACCAGATGATCATTGGTGCTGTCAAAAAAGAATGTTTTTACAACGATATCATACTTGTTACTTACACTAACCTTATTTTGATCTACTGATTCCTAGCACATTTCATACAGGATATTGAATATATAGAAAGTTAATTTTCTGGACCAAAACAATGGACTTCAAAATTGTGTCCTGTTAGACACAGCTCTATCAGCTTCTTTAGATAAACAGACCCTTATTCTATCATCCAACCTGTGAGGTGTTCTGAGTTTTATGATCATGAGTTATCAATGGTATTCAAGTCACTGATTAACTGTTCAGGACTGAACCAACAACAAAGATCTGAGCCATATAACTAGACTTCCAAATTAACCCAGCATTAATGTACTTTCTGGATATACTCATTCAATTCTTTATTAATTCTCCATCACATTTCCCCAAGGATATTAAAAGAAACTATTGTCAAACATATCACTAGGATCTAAAGAAACAAATATGTAGCCTTCTCTGGTCTTTCAGTCTGGTAATGCTACTAGACTAGTACAGCTCTGTCATCTGGGACCATAATGAGGCAGATCACTCAAGAGACCCTGTATAGCGTTTATAACAATACTATAAACTGGTTTGTAGCAACTTTATGAGGCAGCTATACCCACCCTAGGCTGTCTATAGCCAGAATTCTTTTAACTGAGAGAGAAATAAACCATTTTGTATAAAAGAAAAAAGAAGGTATTGCTCTTATAGATTTAAGCAATCCTAAAACCAAGAATGCAAGCCTGGAGAGAATGAAGCAGGCTAACGACAGTGTTTGCTTGTTTTCCAAATGCATTTTAATTCTGTTCCAGCCCCAAAGAGGGAAAGAACCTAAATTTTAAAAATAAAAATTATTCAAAAACCAAGCCATTAAAAAATTAAACCCCCTCCCTTAGCAATAAATACTGAACTGATATATACACATGAGGCTCAGGAAGGAGGCAAGAAACAGGAACCTTGGGGACTCTGTCCCACAGCACGATCCCAACACTTCTACCAATTCAATGCTCTTTGCCTGAAACAGAGAGAGCAGTGCAGGAGGCAGGAGAGACACATCAGGGGAGTATGCAGCCCTGGGGGGAGTTCGAGCCTGATGACAAGGAGACAAAGAAGGGACACAGTGTGTCTTAAGAACAGATGAAGGGAAAGTCTTCATCTAAAACACGCTCAACCCAATGCTGTGGTTGAGTCACTGCATGTGGCTGGTCCAGCCGCCAAGTCCTCTGAGCTTATCGTCTCATCTCCACTCTCTCTTTAGCTTGTGAGTCAGGTTATTCGCACTGTGGGCGTGAGGCTACTGTGGCAGCAGCCTGGCTGCTGGAGCCCTGAAGCTTCCCATTCACCACCAGCAGGAGGGGCGTCTCCACACGGACACTGGGAAAGGAATAGTCCTAGAAAAGAAAGACACACAGGTTCAATACAGATCCTAAGACAGAAGAAATGCCAGTATGGGAATATACCACCTACAACATCCTCCCTTTTCCACCCAGGATATACAAATTAAAAACAAAAACAAAAAAACTACTGCCATCAGAGTTGATTCCAACTTAAGGCAATCCTATATAGAGTTCCCGTGACTATAAATCTTTATAAAAGCAAGCAGCCTCATCTTTCTCCCTCAGAGTGGCTGGTCGGTTTAAACCATCAACCTTGTAGTTAGCAGTCCAACATCTAACCCACAGGCTTCCAAATGGTCATAGAATAATTTAAGTGATGTGACAAAGCGCTATATGAGAATTAAGACAATGACATTGTTTTTGAGTGGGAGGGAAGGTGCACCGGATTAAATGTCTCTGCTGCAAAATAGGTGAATCCAGTACACCTTCTAGCCCAGAGGGAAAGGAATTCCATTGTCTTAATTCTCTTACATCATTCTCACCCAAATCACCTCTCTCATCTTGCATTGTTTGTTTTGTATTGATTGGACTTGGGAAACGAGCTATTTTTTCTTTACTGTCTACTTTGTTAGAATACATTTTGGTATGTTTCAAGTGCTATTTTGTGTGTTGGAACCAAATAGTTGTCAATACACTTTACAAGAAAGCATCTAAAAAGAAAAAAAAAAAAAAAGTTCATGGAAAAATTCCATTATCTCCATTCCTATTTTCCATGAATTTTTTGAAGCACCCTCATATACCCTTTATTCCTTTTCTCAAAGTTTGCAATCTTCAGAAGAAAAATTGGGGGCAGGTTGGATACCAGTAGTGTGAAACAGAGAAGGAAATAATTATCTGATTCAAAAAGAAAGATGCCTCCAGCCCTCACAGAGTCTGCCCTTTCCACAGTGTGTATCAACAATTAACTAGCTATACAAAGCTGCCAGCCAGAATAGTGGGAATTCTTAGAAACTCAAAGTTCCAGTATTTGTGTGGCCCTAAATTAATCTATCAAATATAAAATATTATTATCAATAGAAAAAAAAAACAGAATGAGTGGTAAAGACATTTTCCTGATTATAGAAAAGGTATAAGTTCACTTTACCAATTCAAATTTATTTTAAGTTGCAGTGCATGTTGCTAAAAGATATCAATTGAAAAAAAATCTATTGTTCCACTGGGGATGTAAAAGGGCTCTTCAGAGTAAGAATGAAAACTAAACAATTCTTATAAATGAGTTTAAAAATAATCCTAGCAGGAATAGAGACAAATAACCAAAAAAAGTATCAATTTATAAAAGGAGTATGTTGTTGCTGTTAAGTACTGTCAAGTCAACCCCGACTCATAGCGACATGCACAAAAGGAGCACACTCAATAAAAATATGAAAAAATGTTGCATTTCACCATAATCAAGAAATTATATCAATCAGTGTTAATGTTTTGGTTTGTTTTTTCATATAAAATTAACACATAATTTTTCAAATTCTTTGACTCAGAGTTGAAAATACTACAGGGAAACAATTATTCATACCCACTATTGGTAGCAGTAACTAAATGTTATAATGTTCCACAGAATAATCTGGCAATATATCAAAAGACCTGAAATTCTTCATAACTATTTTAATCCAGAATATTTGATCCAGAATTCTAATTTAAAATCTTATTTATGGAAATAATCATGGATATGGACAAAAATGTTTACTTTAGTACTTATTGTGTTCATGACCCAACTCAATTACCTCATATTTTCAATCACCTCATGTCTGTGAAAGTTGGACAATTAATAGGAAACACCATAGAACTGATGCATTTGAGTTATGGTGTTGGAGAATATTAAAAGTACCATGGACATCCAGAAGAACAAACAAATCTGTGTTGGAAAAAATATATTAGAATGCTCCTTTGAAACTAGGATGGTGAGACTTCATCTCTCATACTTTGGACAAATCATCAGGAGAAACCAATCCCTAGAGAAGGACATCATACTTGGCAGAGAGTCAGCAAAAAAGAAGAAGACCCCCAACAAGATAGACTGACACAGTGGCAGTAGTAACGGGCTCAATCCTAACAACTATGAGGATAGGAGAGGACTGGGCAGTGTTTTGTTCTGTTGTTCATAAACCCGATGAGTCAGAACCAACTTGACGGCATCTAACAACTACACAGTACTTTTTATAACAGGGCAAAATTGGAAATAATCTAGATCTGAGGACATTGAACTTTTTCTGTAAAGGACCAAAAGTAAATGTTTTAGGCTTTGCAAATCATATAGTCTTTGTCACAGAACAGTTCAACTATCACTGTAAATATAAAAGTAGGCACAGGCAATATAGTTAACAAAGGTTCCAATGAAATTTGAACTTAATTTTCATGTGTCGCAATTTATTATTCTGTTTTTTTAATCATATAAAAATGTAAAAACATTCTTAGCTTACATGCCACAAAGAACAAATGGTGGGCCAGACTGGTTGATGGGTCATAATTTACCAATCCCTAGTCTAGATGATGAAAACGTGCTCAAATACCTACCCTCATAAGATTTTTGTGAGGATTAAATGAGACAATGAAGGTAGTAAAGTCTTAGCACAGTGCCTCACACTCAGTTAATTGTATTGTAAATGTTGACTATCATCATCATCATCACCAGTACCATCGCTAATGACACAATTTTATGTCAATTCTAAACAATGTTATGGAATGTGTAAAAACACAGAAGAATGTTTGCAAACATTTACATATAATATCCTACTCACCATCTAAGATATACATATCTTACATATGAAAAACATATATACATATGAAAAACACATATACACATATATTTATGAAATGGAAAAAGACTGGGGCTATATGCACAGAACTGCTAACATCTGAGTGTCAGTGTTTCCATCCATTTTCTTATTTCTTTTTCCTTACCTGTAACAACAAGTTTATCTTTTTAGTATAACTAAATAAACTAAATCATACATAGACACACATATTACCTATAGTTTTTAAAAGCAGCAAACTCGGGTATACTTCCAGAGCTTTTCAAGTGGGAACAAATCCCACCCATCACTCACCTTTTCCTTGTGCTGAATTTGGTGAAGCCGAAGGTTGGGCTCAGGGATGGCCACAGAGTCGCCAATGAGTACTCCCCAGCTCTGTACCATGTTATACACCATTACTGCATAGCAAGGTCCATCCGAATCTACCAGGCCAAATGTACTGCCAGAATAAAAGAGGAATGTGGGCACCGGAGAAAAGAGCAGAAAACAGTGGCTTCAAAACACTAGCAAAATAAATTAATGCCTTTTCAGTTACTTATTTAGAAAATGTAGACAGTTCCCATCATCCACTAAGTATGCCTGAGTTATCATTTATTTTAGGTGTATATATATATATATATATAGAGAGAGAGAGAGAGAGAGAGAGTCCTGATGTGGCACTGCAGGTTAATGTGCTGGACTGCAAGGTTGGTTTGAACCACAAGGTCGGTGGTTCAAGAAAAAGACTCATTAATCTCATTTTGCCAAAAACATGGAATATACACACAGAGGTCATCCAACCAAGAATTAATGATAAACAAGTCCAAAATTTTGCAGCTGAAATATTATTCCTGACCTATCAATTTAAATATTACAAGCTTCATTCAATTTAACTCTACATACTAGCTGAATACTGTGCCAAGCATTGTGCTTAGCAATAAAATATAACCAGGTTGATCCTTAAACTGAATCTTAGCTTATTAAAAAATTGCTCGGTTAAAACAGAAAAACCAAAAACAAAAAAATAAATTAAAAACAGAAAAACTAATCCTCAGTGAAATTTGAACAAACAAACAAAAACAACTGTGGAGGGATGGGGTCAGTGACTGACTGGGAAGGGGCAAGAATGAAATTCCTCGAGTTATATTAATGTTCTGGTACGACGCTATAGGATAAGCCTTCGACCTCAAAGTCGGTTTGAACCACAAGATTGGTGATTCAAACTTAACAACCAACCGTTCCTTGGAAACCCTATACAGGGTCACTATAAGTCAGAACAGACTCGACGGCACTTAACAACAACATAATTTGATAAAGTTTGGACTACACAGGTTGTGTGCATTTGTCAAACTAGACAAATGGACACACTTGTGCATTATCACTGTATGTAAATTATGCATCAAAAGAAAAAACTGTAAATAAATACTGAACTCTAGTTAATGATTATATTCTAAAACATTTACCAAAAAAATGCTAATCTCTGCAATTTACTTTAAAATGTACCAACTATAAGACAAATTAGAGGATGAATAACAAGGTAGACAGAGATGATAAACTAAGTATGTGGTGTTGTTAACTGCCATCAAATCCGTTTCAATGGGTTTGAGCAGTCCAGAGCTTATCCTTCAGTGTCACACCAAGATTCAAATAAACCTTTTTTCTGCCAAAATTTATAACATCATTCGTAGGCCAGATAAAATTAGCAACTTTAAAATTAGCCTGCAATATTTGATCAAACATTTAATTAACTCACCCCTAATGTGCTGGCTAGAACTATGGTTGCCTTGGCAGGGCCAGACCCAGTGATTTTGTGGGCCTTATACAGCCTTGATTTAAGTGGTAAGTAATGTGTCGGTGTTCACTGGAAAAATCTTTCACCTTTATTGTAGGTTCAAATTATAAAAAAATAAAATGTTGACAGATAAGATCCTATGTCAATAAGGGAGCAAAAGGACTAAGAAAACAAATTGGCACAGAGGCATGAAATTAGCTGTTCAGAAATCATGGTTGGAACAAAAGACACATGTGGGAAAGTGACAGAAGATGATACAAAAGGTAGACAGGGAGCAGATCAGGAAGCACTTTAAACAAACACTAAGCTAAGCTAAGGAGTTCAAACTTTATCCTGAAACCACAAGGTGCCAGTAAGGGGCTTTAATAGGAAAGTAGTATAATGAGTTGCATCTGGGAAAGGCAGCACTATGGGACACTAGAGCATACAACAAGGAGTCAGAGAGACCTGTTTGGATCAATGATGTGGGGCTGAATTTAAGTCAGTAGAGCCATGGTGACACTGTAGGATAAGCACTTGACTGCTAACCACAATGTCAGCAGTTCAAACCCACTAGCCAACTCATTGGGAGACAGATGAGGCTTTCTGCTCCCATAATGATATATAGCCTCAGAAGCCCTATATAGGGTCACTATAAATCCGAATCCCCTTGAAGGCAGTGGGTTTGGGTTTTGGTTTTAGGAGAGAAAACCAGTTACCATTAAGTGGACTCTGACTCATAGCAGCCCCAGGTGTGTCAGAATAGAATTGTACTCCAGTTTTCAGTGGCTGGTTTTTCAGAAGGGCACCACTGGTCCTTTTTTCTACAGTGCTTCTGAGTGGACTTCAACATCTAACCTTTTGATTACTAACCAAGTGCATTAGCCATTTGCACCACCCAAAAACTTCAGAGATAAAGAAGTAGGGACAAAAGATGTGAATCTACACAACTTGGAGAGTGCTTCGATGAAGGCGAATGGAAAAGTCTAGAACAATTTCCAGAAGTCTTAATTGATTGAGTAGAGGTGGTATTATTCATTGATAGGAAATACAGAAGGGAGAAGCAGGCTTAGATGAAAAGACAACAAGATCAATTGTGAACACACTGAGTTAGAGATTTCTAGTTGGAGCCCGTAGGCAGTTAGTTACAGAACGCCAAGCTTAAACATATGACTTGGGCTGGAGAAACACCTGTGAGCAATACAGGAGGCAGCCAAAGCCTGGGTATACATGGAATAACCAAGGAGATGATCTACAGATGAGATGTACAAGAATTGGTCATCTCAGGTGCATCAATTCAATTTTGTAAAATTGAATTCTCAAAAACCATTGCAATCAAACACAGCACTCTCTTGTGAATGCCATCAAAGCCTAAGAATCCTGCTCAAAGGATATCAAGTAACCACTGACACCTGATGAAAACTGGCACCTATATGCTATCACAGTATAGACAAAAAAAGAGGAGACAAAAACAAGAGTTCTGGGAACATAACATTTAGAAGTCAGACAGAAAAAGAAATCAATGAATAGCAAAAGCTTTGTTCTCAAGGCCCCCTAAAATTTACACTGTAAATTCTCAGGACTCCTGGTGTGGCACTGTAGAATAAACACACTGGACTTCAAACCATATAAGGTACACAGTTCAAACCCACCAGCCGTTCCTAGGAAACCCTATACAGGGTTGCTATGAGTCAGAACCAACTCAACAGCACCTAACAACAAACAACCATTTCTCATTCCTCTTAGCTCTATGGTCTGCTCTCGTTAACAAAACTTTTGCCAACTATCTTCTTACTCTGCAATTCATCAGATACACATACCTCTAGAAAATGCTATGAAGAAAGCTTAGGCAGGTGGTGGAAACTGTGAGAATTTCAGTTTGGATGGAGGGGAAGAGGCATGAAAGGGGATCATGAAGGGTAAGTCAGAATACTATGGAGCCACTGGGTCAGGTGATTTCCATAATCATGAAAATTCAAAGGATCAGAATTTCAAGGTTTCCAATGGTCTTTAAAAAAAAAAAAAAGTGTAGTAGCCTGTCAAATTTCACAACTGGATAAAGGAATTCACAAAACACCAGTCTAAGGTAGAAAATTGGCTGTGCAAGAATCCGTAAAGACCTCTGATCAAGACTATCAGACATCACCTAGACAATACAAGAGTCCCTAAGTAGTGTAAACCATTAACACACTCAGCTGCTAACCAAAAGATGCTGGTGATCCTAGAAAAAAATAAATCTCATTAGATTATAGAAGGAGGAAATCAGTCAGCCAAGGGTTAGGAAGTGAAGGTACTGACTAAAACCAAGTACTTCCAAGATTTGAGTATCCTTAACTCATTTTTAATGCTAGACTATAAGCACAATTCACCCTTTGGTCTCTTTTTTTTTTTTTTAATTCCCTACAACACCTGGGGCATATAGTAGATGCCCAATAAATATTTGTTGAATGACACCTAAGACAATCACACAAGCTAGACCTTATATCTTAACTCAAAGCTCTCTCCTATCAGAACTACTAAACATACCCAAATCCAAGTAAGACTGAGAATTCTTCCTCCTTCAACTTGCATGATCATGAAAATACAAAGGGGCAGAAAATAATTTCTGAGAAAACCATATGCCTTAAAAAAAAAAAAAGAAAAGAAAAATGTGTAGCTTGTCATAATTCACTTCTGGATGTATGAATCCACAAAGTACAGGCTTGGGTACAAAATGGGCCGTGCAAGAATCAGTAAAGGTCTCTGAATCAAGGCATCTGATATGACATCTCTTAGACTCTTAGACAGTATTGGAGTCCTTGAGTAGTACAGTTAACGAGCTCAGCTGCCAACCAAAAGGTGATGGTTCATGTATACCCAGAAAGAAGGAAGACCTGGTGATCTACTGCTAAAACTCAGCCATTAAAAGTCCTACAGTGCAGAGTTCTACTCTGACTCACATGGGATCAACATGAGTCAGAATCAACTTGACAGCAACTGGTTCAACCGATTAGACAATACGTGTCCACAGAACAGCAACAGAAGGGAAGAAACCACTAATCTGTGCTCACTAACAATCTCCTCGGCTGTTAGCAAAAGGCCAGGAAGTGAAAGCAGTTAGTTCAGAAGGGTATTAAAGAGGAAAAGCAACAGACACTCACAAGGGGACTTTCTCCTCTGTGGTAAGGCTAAACACCACCTTTCCCAGGACCACAGCACCACTGTTCACACCAGGCTGCAGTGAACTCAGTGGCTTGAGCTCCAGGGTCACCTTCTGCCCAGAGGCTGACTGATAGCGCCCATCACCACAGGGGCCTAGGTGGGCCGGGCGCAGACTTCCCAGCATGCTCTGCAACTTCTTGGTCTTTACTTTTCCCTGCAAAACAAATAGGTAAGCCGGACATTAAGTCGCTCTCATCCATAGTCTAGTCCTTCTCTCCCACCCACCCTCCTCACTGCCACCTCAGCCTAGTCTATTCTTATTTCACTAATCCTATCCAAAATAAAACATGGGATCAGGATTGGAGGAAGACTCATTAACAACCTGCGATATGCAGATGATACAACCTTGCGTGCTGAAAGTGAAGAGGACTTAAAATATTTACTGATGAAGATCAAAGAGCACAGCTTTCGGTATGGATTGCATCTCAATGTAAAGAAAACAAAAATCCTCACCACTAGACCAACAAACAAGATTCTTATCAATGGAGAAAAGATGGAAGTTGTC
>NW_006408962.1:904606-908328 GCF_000296735.1 Chrysochloris asiatica
TACTTCGGACATATTGTCAGAAGGCACCAGTCACTAGAGAAGGTATCAAGTTTGGTAAGGTGGAGGGTCAGAGAAAAAGAGGAAGACCTCCAGCAAGATGGTTTGGCAAAGTGGCAGCATCAATGGGCTCAAGCATGGCAACAATTGTGAGGTTGGCCCAGGACCAGGCAGTGTTTCATTCTGTTGTACACAGGTACTATGAGTCGGTACCGACTCAATGGCACCTAACAACAACAAAAACCCAAAATGAAAGAATAAGATCCAATCTTTTAGACATCTTTACCTTGCTCTCAAGGAGGCTGGTTAATCTATTCAGAAATTCCAGGAGCTGTTGCTTTCGTAGTTGGGGCTCTGGCCAGGCAGGGTCCAGAGCTGCAGCGCGAGAGAAGCCTTCCAGAGCATCCCCATAATTCTCTTCATATTTATTCAACTGCACAAGAAAAAAACAAAAAACCTCCCAATTACAAGTATATGTAACAAAAACTATGTCGGGGGAGTAAAAGCTAAGAATCTAGAGAAATAAACTGTTTTCCTTCCCAGTACGACAATGAACAGCCTGGAGAGCTAGCAATACCTTATACTGTCCTTTCTGGCCAGGGTGATCACAACCCCAAAGTTCGAATCATTTCCAAGAAGCTAAGTTCCAAACTCTAAAAGAATTCAGTTGTATATATTTGGTATTTTTTATTTATAATTAACATTTCAGAGAAGTCATCTCTATGTACCCCCATCCTCTATGTACCCCCACCTCCTCAGTCCTTCTCCTTTTCCGCCAGTGACTCCACCAGATACTGAAGCCAAAGTGAGCTAATTCTCCTTAGAAATAATGTGGCTTTCCACTAGCAGTTTATAGCCAACCTAATCTCTATGTATACTGTTATCCTCACAAGCTAAGGACTACATGTCTTATTTATTTGGCACTGAGGACCACCATTCCACAGGTCTTACCGTTGCCCTGTTCAGATGAAGGTCAGGATTGCTGGATGCTGTCCTGTCAACCTTCTCCTATAGTAAGACAAAAAGATCATCATTGGATCCTGTCTCAGTCTTAAGGAGGGCCATGCCCAACAGGTCTGAGATCTTGTCTCCCTTAAAAAAGTTAAATTTCTTCCCTGTCAAAATGCTGCCTATATCTCCTCATTGTCATATAGCAACTGTTTTTGTGTAATACATAGTTACCAACAGAAGTATAGCACAAAGCATCACCCAAAAACAGTTCCTGAAACCTCAGCAATGTGTCTGAAACTTATAAATATGATTGTAATTTATTCATACAATATTAGAAAGATCAAATAAAAATAAGTATTTTAAAGCATTCTGATAAAAAAAAAAGTTTTTTAATGGTCAAATTGATAAAATGAGTAAAGCATGACAGAAATGATATTAAGTTATAGTCTTTCCTCCACCCATGAGTTTAACTTGACATGTGCAGAATCCTATTTCTACAAGCAAGCTTCCTTAAAACACACACTAAAAGTCACCTTCTGATTCTCTGATGACAAAGTGCTCATACAGAACCTATATATACACCAAGAGGCAGTCATTCAAACAAAACAAGGTGAGTACTCTGGTTTAAAGTCAGGAAAGCTGGGCCTCAGGTTTATTTGCTGAGCCTACAGACTGAATAAATCTATTCAATAAATTTATTCAATCTGTAGGCTCAGCAAATAATTCAAACCTTGACCATCTGAAGAATGCAGCATCCAAACTGAAGAAAGATTCATTAGCAACCAGCAATATGCAAATGATGAAACACTGCTTATTGAAAGCAAAGAATTCTTGAAGCACCTGCTGATAAAGATCAGTTTGGATTACACCTCAACACAAAACAAAAATTCTCATAACTAGACTAATAAGCAACATTATGATAAATGGCAAAAAGATTGAAGTTGTCAAGGATTTCATTTTATGTGGATACACAAACAACACCTTGGAAGCAGTCAAGAAATCAAAAGCTATATTGCATTGGGTAAATCTGCTGCAAAAGATCTCTTTAAAATGTTTTTTAAAAAAACAAACAAAGATGTCACTTTGTTTTAAAGAGCAAGGTGTGCCTGACCCCAAGCCATAGTATTTTCAATAGCCTTATTTGTTGTTAAGTGCCACCGAGTAGAGTTGGTGCCATCAAGTTGAGTAAGTATTAACTCATAGCAACCCTGTATAGGGTTTCCAAGGAGCTACTGATAGATTTGAAAACTGCCAACCTTGCAGTTAGCTTCATGTGCAGTCAAACAACCACAATGAATACGGAAGACTGAAGATGTGATGCCTTTGAATTATGGTGTTGGCAAACAATACTGAATATTCCATGACTGTTAGAAGAACAAACAAAATAGAAATATCTTATGATCCAGCAATTCCTCTACTTGGGATTTACCCACAAGAAATACAAGCCATAACATGAGTAGATACATGCACACCTATGTTCATAGCAGCACTATTTACAATAGCAAAAAGATGGAGACAGCCAAAGTGCCCATCAACTGAAGAATGGATAAACAAACTGTGGTACATACACACAATGGAATATTATGCTACCTTGAAGAATAACAAAGAAGCTGCAAGCCAACACAAAACATGGATGAACCTTGAGGACATTATGTTGAGTGAAATTAGTCAGTCACAAAAGGAGAAATACTGCATAGGACCACCACTGTAAAAGTCTAAGACAAAGAACCCATACTAAAGGGTAGGGGGTGGGTGGGGGGATATTTTGCTGGCTACTGGATTGTGGGGGCTGGGGTGAGGGAAAGGAGGAGAAGGTGGAGCACAGGGTAGGGAAGAGACACAGGATAGTTTGGGTGCTAAGGAGGGGAGCAATATATAAGAAGGGGGAGGGGAATGGAAGAACAAAGCGGATGGGAGAACAATTAGGCAGGTTTGCATGGGCTAAGTGGGACAGAGGTAAATAATTATGTATGCACAACCTTGAAACATCAGGGCTCTCGGATACAGGGATTGAGACATGGTTGGAATGGGCAAAAGGGGGGAAATAATGTTAAGATGCTTGGCTGTCTTTTCAATCTTGGTTTCCCTGACATACTATTATAAAATAGATACTTAATGGGGAGAGAAAGGAATAGACAAAAATATCACCATAGAAAGCTTGTAAGTCCATCTTCTGCCTATAACTGATTGGAATACCTAAAATGGGGCTACAATGTACCCAGTGAAGGAGGCTTCCTGCGGAGCCTCTGCATTACATAGGACCATAGGTAGAATCCTGAACAGCATCCAGAATCTTCTGAGGTGGGAAATTTCCACTTGAAAGGACAAGCAGACCAGACCGGAGTGGCTACAAGAAAAGAAGATACTTCTTGAAAGAAAGACCTACAGGAAAAATACAAAACAATAACAGCAGACCAACTGATTACTACAAGAACAAGCAAGATGCTCACCCAGGAGACATCAAGGCAAGTAGTCAGGTCCCCTCAGAGCAAACACCTTTCCAAGACTAAGACTCAATGGGAATACACACTCTGATTGGTGACCATGTTCACAACCAATAAGGGGAAGTGAGGAAAAAACAGCAATGAAGCTGTGAACTAAGCCCTATAATATTCAATACACTCCTGTGAACCTGGATGGAGACCTGGTTGGCCAGCAGTGTGGCAAGACCTGGGGACTCTTGGGCCCAGAGTCAGCAACATAGCCACAGAGGACTAGAGTGGAGAGTGAAGCATCCAGCTGATAAGAAGAGAGGGCATATGCACAAGAACACC
>NW_006408962.1:908704-946527 GCF_000296735.1 Chrysochloris asiatica
AAAGGAGATGCAGATAGGTCTCTTGTGATACAATAGTGAATAATTGTTATCAGGACGGATCGTGATGGTTGGAAATGTAAAGGTGGCGTTTTGTAGCAAAAGGAGGGGAGTGGTTGACTTTGCAGTCTAGGAGCAGAGGTCCCTGAGACCAGCAAGGGAGAAGAGCGGAGAGTGGGACCCTACCCAGAGAAGCAGTGATGCCTGAGATGGAGGCAGAGACAATGACATGGAGAGATGGAGCGCCTGGAGACTTTAGACCCAGAGAGGGAGAGGGGCTGGGTGCTGACGACTGGTGGGGGGTGGGACAGGCTTTCAGTGTATATACCCTTTGGTTGGTTGATGATGCATGGAGTTGATTGTAACCATGGCAGTGAAACGATATACGATATAGGATAAATGTAAAGCTTAATGTTCTCCCATGTAAACTATCACAGAATTCACAATAAAACATTAAAAAAATAAAAAGAAGAACAAACAAATATGTTTCAGAAAAAGTACAGGAAGAATGATCTTTAGAAGCAAGGATGCTGAGACTTCATCTTAAGTACTTTGGACATGTTATCAGGCGGGACTAGTCCCTGGAGAAGGACATCATGTTTGGTAAAGTAGAGGGTCAGCAGAAAAAGAAGACCCATAACAAGATGAATTGGCACAGTGGCTGCAACAATGGATTCAAACATAGCACCAACAGTAAAGATGGCACAGATCAGGTAGTATTTCATTCTGTGGTTCATAGGGTTACTAGGAGTCAGAACTGACGCAAGGGCACCTAGCAGCAATCACAATGGATGGCCAAAAATCACAGAACAGAGCAGACAAATGTGGGGTGAAGAAACTGCTGGCTATCTTATTTTACTTTTCTAAGTTCTACACATTGCCTGACAAACTGCCAAAGAGTAAACAACATGCATTAAAATTGTTTAAAATGGTTGGTTCAAATATGTTTTAAAAAAAAAGTTGTTATTGTTGTTGTCAAGGGTTGACTCATAGTGACCCTGTGTAGGGTTTCCAAGGCTGTAAATCTTTACAGGAACAGAAAACTTCATCTTTCTCCTATGCAGCAGCTGGTAGGCTCGAACTGCCAACTAAGACAGAAGAGGAGGAAAAGCCTGGCATCTACTTCTGAAATATCAGCCAATAAAAACACCATGGATGGTAACAGTCAGAATCCCCACTAATCATGACGATGTTGCAGGACTGGGCAGCATTTCACTCCACTGGACATGGGGTCATCATGAGTCAGCAGCTAGCTGGATAGTGCTAAAAACAACTGGAATTTTCCTTTGTTATTTAAAAATGTACAACACTATTATGAGTACATATCATTTTAATACATTTTTCTCCCACTGCTCTGGTGAGTTCTATGATCTGACTAAGCATGACTTTTGAGAAATCTAGACTGCTCAAAGATCTATCTAGTACTGAGACACTACACTTCCTATTAAGGAGATATAAGCTGCCTCTGCAGACACAGCTTAGCAAACCCACGTATGTTGGATGACAGCAAACACTGCCCAGGTTCCTGGCTAAAAGACCACAAAGAAGACAGAAAGATGTTGCTCTTTTCATCTGGCCTGGGTGACCAAAAGTACTTACTGCTTGAGCATAGGCACTAAGGGCTTGCTGGGAGATCTTAGGGCTCTGACCAGTATTGAAGTAAAGAGACAGGTATGCATTCCCCAGGATATCTGGAAAAGAAAAACAGAGGTGAATCACCTTAGAACCCAAGTTTAAGGTATGACCTACTTTGATCATCCTAAGGCTTCACATCTGACACAAACCAATCGTAACACATTTAATATACCCTAAATTCTACTGAGACAGACAGACATAGAGCCCAGGAAGAAACTTGAATAGATTCTACAAATATCTACCTTGCTTATATGGAAACATAAGCCTCCTGTCTTGAATCAAGAGATTCATGAGTTCCTAGAATAGTCGTTCATCAAAATACCTTTAGAGCTTCTTCAAAACAAAGATGCCCCTGGTTTCACCCTCAGAGTCAGAATCAACAGATAATTCTGGCGTGCAGCCACTGCTCTAGAAACATCTGGATATGTTTTGAGAGCACTCACACCAGGAGCGGCCATCAAGGACATCCATCTGCACAGCCAACTTGGCCTGTAGGACACTGTCCATGACATGGCGAGAGTGTTCATCTCCAGAGTCAGTCCGAAGTTGACGAAGCACCATTGACAGGTTTTGCAGGGAGACTTTGTTCTTGCACTGCAAATGAAAAAGATGTTTACTCACCCTTCCTTATTATACCTCCCTTTCCAGATCTACTCTGACTTCAAGTCTCTCCTAAATCTAATTCTTGCTGCCATCTGCATCTCAGACCCCCATCTACCAAGGACCAGCATGACTGCTAACTTTTCATCCCTTCCCATCTGCCCTGAACCTGATCCTATCACCTTCCTCACCCAAGTTTACTCCCGACTCTTCCTCCCTTCTGTTTCTATTCTCCCAGTTCTAACTCAGCTTCCCTCCAGCAACCATGTCCTAGAACAACTCCCAGACTAGAGGTAACCCATTCTTCACATATGCGATTTCTGAGGGGACAACAGGCAACTCACATGGGTAAGGGCTCCTGAAAAGCAGGTGTGGGCAGCTGCAATATCCCCTTTCTTCCAGTACACTTCACCCAACTGGTTCCAGGCTTCTACCAACTCGGGCTCTAGCTTCACAGCTTTTGATAGAAGCTCCTCAGCTTTAATACTATAGTCAGGAGTCACATTCAGGGCCTTCCCAGTTAGCATCAGAACCTGGGCCTTGCCCTGGACAGAACCTAGGAGGGAAAGAAAAAGAGAAAGGAAAGGAAAATAACCCAGGCAGTCTTTCAGATAAGAATAGGGCACTCTTTTTTTTTGTTTGTTTGTTTTTTAATTGTATATTGAGTGAAGATTTACAGGGCAGATTATCAGTTTTACATTCAACAAATCATACTTCATTTCATTGCAATGATTACAATCCCCTCCATGTACCATCAGTTAATAGCATTTACCTCTTTTCTTTTTGGGGTTTTTTGACATACACATGCAAAACAAAAAAGATGCATTCTTTTAAATGCTCAAAGGACACATTTCACAAGCACACAGCGTTTCTCAGCCCATGGGCCTAGAGTCCTCAGCTGCTCTATCTCTCTATGTCATCGCCTCTGCCACACTGTACTCATGTTCTTCCTTCTTGATGGTCCTCTGTTTCTGAAATGAAAGATTAACTACTCCCCCCGTTAAGTTACATATAATCTACATTTACAGTTGTGACAATCGTGCTTAGTACTGATAACAATTACTCACAACTGAATCATAAAATCCTATCACCATCCTCCCCCATCCCTTTTCACCACACCCATCTGAAAAAGAGGAAAACTATTCAGTGGGGATTCTACCTTATCCCCCTCATTCTGAAACCAAGCACACTCATGAAAGCTTGTAAGCCAGCCAATCCATGCCTTTATAGCCCCCCATTTTTGATAGCCAATGTCTAAGTCGCTCATTTCGATCAACCCAGAGTGCTGAGGAGACAAGCCTGGTCCTTGATATGAAGAATCCTTCCATTTCAGTTGGAATTTTGAGGAAGTGCATCCGTAAGCAATCAAACTAACAATTTACGCTTGCTCGCTGTATCAAATTTCTTTATCTGGTTGAGTTCTGGTCAGCTAGCCATGCAAGCTAGGTCAAATGAGTACCAGCCGCAAGTTTGGCAGTTCTCACACGCCTCCCCCCCACTTCAGACCAGCTGGCTGCTTCACTTTCAGCTCTACCCGCCAGTGGCTAGGTCAGTGTCCATGGACTTAGGAGTTCACATGTGTCTGTAAACCTTAGACCAGCCAGCCCTTTCTCTTCTCTTTCCCCTCCTCTCTCATCTCAAGGTGTCAATGGAACATGGCCAAACTCAGCCCGTCTTCATTGTTGCATTTCTCCCACTTGCCCTCACAAATAGACCAGGGCAGTCACCAGTGAGCACACTAGACTGCTCGTGAGTTCCCTTTGAGTTTCAGTCTTAGAAGGGTTTTACCCTGATAGGCTGGGCTTTTCTTGTTTGATGGCTCCCAGGCAAACAACTTGCTTGATAGTCTAACAGCCAGTCTGCTCTTTACTGGTGATCTTTCTTTCAAGAAGTATCTTCTATTCTTCTAGCTATTCTGGGTTGGTCTGCATGTCTTTTGAAGTGGAAATATCCCACCTCAGAAGGTTCTGGGTGGGGCTCAGGATTCCACCTAAGACTGTTGTTATTGTTGTTAAGTGCCATCAGTGGGTTTATACTCATAGTGACCCTGTATAAGGTTCTCAAGGAGAGGCTGATGAGCTTGAACCACTGAACTTGCAGTTCAAACTGACCTGGAAATCCAGGGCATTAACCTACAACACCACACCAGAACTTCACCTAAGGTAGGGCACTCTTTTTTAAGAAATAACTCCATCCCAGCTCTGAGAATGAAAAGTTGAAGAAAAGCATTGTATACAAACCATTTATTGAAAGCCAACCATATGCAGAGCACTATGTTGAGTACTATGTTTGGGGTAACATAAAAAGCACTAGCTTAAGAGTTTACAATCTGATGGAAACCACAAAGCATGCACAGAACAAAAGTGAAACAATGGAAAGGAGAATGTGATAATGTGCCCAATAAATCAGTTTTAAAACGTCAAAGATAAAATATAAAGTCCTTCACGTTACAAAATGACATAAACATAAGATGCAGAGGCAGAAATACATGTGACACGTTGTGGAGCAGTGATTTTCTTAATACAACTCTTCTAGCTACAATCTTTGTAACTCTCACCAAAATGACTGGGTAGGACCATACAGATTTTCCTCTTTTCCTAGTGGGTGTGGGTAAGAGAAAGTAAGGGAGACTGTTGATAGGATCCAGTTGTGAATGACTATTGTTACTATAAGTGCAACTGAGTCTGTTCTGACTCATAATGATCCTGTTATGGGTTTCCAAGAAATGGCTGCTAGATTTGAAACACTGACCTTGTGGTTAGCAATCTAGTGCTGATCCACAAGGCCACACCAGACTGAAAACAGGGTTCACTGTGATTATAAAAAGTTGGAACTCTAATATGGGCATGGTCGATTCTGCCATCCTGCTGAGTATTAAATGAGCCATCTCAGAAGCAAGAAAGGGGGTGGTGGCGTGGAGTGCATCATTTGGACCCCAAGAGCCCTACAAGTCGAACCTCTTCCAACCAAAAGACAGAGCTACGTCACAGGAGGAGTGGCATCAGCAACAGAGGCAGCAACACCAAGAGCAGGAGACAGACTTACCAACCCGCAGAGTAAGAAAGTTAGTTTGGGACTTGGTTGTCTCCAGGTACTTAATTAGGGAGCTAGGCTGACAGACCCAGATCTAGCTAAGCACCTTCAGGCTGAGGCTTTTGGTGTAATAAAGTGCCTTTGGACATTCATTGGCAGTACTAGAAGAATTTTGTGTTGTTGTTAAGTACCGTGGAGTCAGTTCTGACTCACAATGACCCTGCACAGGGTTTCCAAGGCTGTATATCTTTACAGGAGCAGAAAGCCTCACCTTTCTCCCGAGGAACACCTGTTACTTTCGAACTGCCGACCTTGAGGTTAGCAGGCCGATTCGTAACCACTACACTACCAGAATTCCTTAAAAGAACTTTGTAGCACTGCATAATCAAGAGACCCCCAGGCAAAGAGGTCAAGGACCACAAGGAGATGTGGTCTGTAGCCATGGCTGAGAAGAGGCTATCCTGACTGAAGAAGTTAACCTTCCCTAATAAGCTCTGTCCATAATCATAAGTACAGTCTGAGTGGACATTGCAACGAATTATCAAACCAGCAGTAAAAGACAAGAGTGCTCTGGGAGGAACTGGCAGTGTCAGAAATGGATTTTTAAAAAAGGTTGGAGGGTCAAGGCATGTCTGACCTCTGCCTCATAGGAATTAGCCTTGGGCTGATGTTGAGCTTTGTTCTCCTTGTAGCTGTAAAGTCCAAGGAGGTCAGACATGCCCCCACACCCTTTTTAAATATGCATGGGAGAAAGGAAAGATCAACCTGGAAGAAACCAAAGATTACTCTGTAGTAAACAGTCAGAGATAAGGTTATAAAAAAAACAGTTGGCTGACAGAACCTTGAATAGGAGTTTAAGAGACTCAGACTTCTGCAAAGAGGTAGAAAAGACAGTAAAATTAAGTGAATGAAATAGTATTTAGAAGGAGAACCAGAGCCATGGTAATAATATAGGCTTATTGGCAAATGAAAGAAATTAGAGACAGAAAAGTCCATTAAGAACATCATTACAATAGTTCAAGCAACAAATATGCTCTTTTATTCCATGCACTTACTATAAGTAAACTTTAGGAAAAGTAGTTTGGAGAACTGAAAGGTCACCATCCTCCACAAGCACCTTAGAAGAAATATTTCTGTTATACATCCTGAAGCCATCACAAATAGGATCCCAGAGGCTACAAAAAGATGATCTCTTTAGCATTTAGGTGATAAGCGGGGGGTGCGAGGGTGTGTGTGAGTGTGTGCACTCTTTTGGAACTCATACCCACTACTTCCTCCATCTGCTGCAGGGTCTTCTCCATCTCCTCCCGAACATCTTGCTGCTTTCTCCCAGCATCCTCAACACTATGTGTCTCAAAATAGCAGTCTCGAAAGGAATAGAGCTGATCCACCAGTTCCTAGGGAGTGTAAGAATGTTATTTAAGGAAAAATAATACCAGAAAAACAAGTTTGATATTGGCTAGCTAGCTACACCAGCCCTTGGCCTAAAAATACTGATTCCCTATCTCACCTAAGAATGGCACAAAAAGCAAGTAGTCATGCTTAACAAAATGTCATAAATCGTGTGCAGAAGTGGCCAGTGCCCCAGGCCCACTCTCAGGATGTATCTACCTGTCTCTGCCCCAATATGATAGTTCTCTCTTCCTCAGTCCCAGCCAGGCTTCCCATATGACTAAGCACTTCAGTCAGGAGGGGAAAAACACTTCACAAGTTGAGATAAACCAAAAATTAACAAGATCCTTGCATCTGATTCTGGTCTCCAAAGAATAAATTTTACATTTACTATCAGAACCAATTTTAATCCTGACTTTTCCTATGTTGATGTCTGAAAATACAGTAAGACTTTTGTGAAACGTAATGTTTTCTATCACAAACAGATCAATTTAAACTTGGTAACGCATTTTTGCAGGTTTTAAAAAAATACCTGTACTTCTGTGGTTGAGTTTTTTGTTTTGTTTTGTTCAATTTGGTAAATCATCTTCTGACCCTATTGCATGCTTTACAAATAAGCATTTTCTTTCTCTTTAAAATGCTTTATCACTGAATTTTCCTGTGCCACCAGTCAAAGCTTTGTCTACACTGAACAGCAGCAGAAACATGTTAAGCCAATCCTATCAAGTCTTAACAACTATTCCCACAACACATCCAAATTCACCCACCTGCCTCCATTCCATGAGACCATCCTTATCTAAATCAGCACCATTAATTGCCTAGATTATTCAAGTATTTTCCAAACTGGATATCTTGCTTCTTACTCTCTCCCAATCTGTCTATTGTCTATTTAATTGTCTATTGTCTGTATCACTAGAATGCAAGCTACATGAGGGAAGGACTTTGTCTGTTTTCTTTACATCTATATCCCAGCACTAGAACAGGGGTGAGAACATGGTAAGCTCTCGTTAAATATACTGGTTAATTCATTAATGAGTCATCACTACCTCTAACAAATACCTACATGGTGTGGCGCTGTGGGTTAATGAGCCAGACTATAAAGCCGTTTGAACTGCAAGGTCGGCAGTTCAAGCTCACCAGCTGCTCCTCGGAAACCCTATACAGGGTCACTATGGGTCGGAATCGACTTGATGGCACTTAACAACGTTTAGTTTAAAAGGCTACCTAGAATGACATGGCTAGACTAGCACCCTCTGCATTAGTGCTTTTCAAACTTTATTGTGTCAGGCTTTTCCAGTTCCCAGTCTGCAGAAATCATTTTGCTAGGATTGTTGTTAAGTGCCATTGAGTCTGTTCTGACTCAGAGTGACCCTGTATAAGGTTTCCAAGGAGTAGCTAGTGAGCTTGAACCACCGACCTTGCAGTTCAAACCAACCCTGCAGTCCAGCGCATTAACTCGCATAGGTATAAGTAAAAAATAGAAAGTAAGATTACTCATAATGCCCCAAACAACCACGGGGAAAACCACTGTTCTGTGTATCTTCTCAGATTTTTTTCTATATATATTCAAACATATACATACTACATTTCTTATGTGAAGCCATGATTGAGAAACTGATTTTGCCAGTTAAGTGTTGACTAGTTAGTTCTGACTCAAAGCAATCCTTCTCCAACTTAGCCAGTTGTTGCTGTGGTTGTTATGTGCTGTGGAGTCGGTTCCGACTCACAACGACCCTGTACAGGGTTTCCAAGGCTGTAAATCTTTGTAAAGGGAGCCGAAAGCCTCATCTCTCTCCAGCGGAACAGCTAGTAGTTTCGAACTGCTGACCTTGCAGTTCGCAGCCCGATTCGTAACCACTACACTACTAGAGCTCCTTTACACCTAGGAAATAATGAAAAAAGTACAAATCAGATAGAAGTGAACTAAAACCCACACTTTAAGAGGTGTCATTAATCTTTTCAAGAAACAAATGTCACGAGTGACCAATGTTTACATTTTTGCGCTGAAGCTTACAAGAAATTTTATAAGCCTGTCGTAGGTCTAATGTTTAAATTCCTGTTCATACACAAAGGACTAAATTTCCATGGTTTAACATGAACATCCTGGATCATTAAAAGAAAGGTTGCTGTTTTTAAGTGCTGTTGAGTGGTTCCAACTCATAGCAACGCTATTTAGGGTTTTCTAGGAGCAGCTGATAGGCTTAAACTGCTGGCCTTATGTTTAGCAGTCCAATGCTTACCCTACAGCTTCACACCAGGACTCCAAAAGAAAGTAAGAGCCACACAACTACGTTATTCCTACCAACCAAACATACTGTTGTCCTGATGTGGCTCTGTGGGTTAACGTGCTGAATTGCAAAGACCCTATAGAGGGTCTCTATGGGTAGGAACCAACTCTATGACACTTAACAATAAGCACCCTTATAAAATGAAAATGGTCTGTAAAACACTTTGAGAAATATCCTTCTATACATCCTTCTATCCTAAAATGTCTGTAAAAATTAAATCAAAGTTTACTCAAACACAATCAAATGTCGACTGAACGAAGTCTGTAGCCCTTTGTATCAAATCTCAAACTGGGATTACCCCTAACTGGAATGGTGGTGGTGGTTGTGTGCAGTTGAGTGGTTGTGTGCAGTGGAGCCGGTTTCCGACTCATAGCGACCCCGTATAGGGTTCCCGAGGCTGTAAATTACGCGAGCAGAAAGCTTCATCTTTCTCCAGCGAAACAAGTGGTAGTTTCGAACTGCTGACCTTGAAGTTAGTATCCCGACTCGTAACCACTACACTACCAGAGCTCCTTAGTGTGGCGCTGTAGGCTAATGCGCTGGACTTCAAGGTCGGCAGTTCAAGCTCACCAGCCGCTGTTAGGAAACCCTATACAGCTCCAGAACACTTAACAACATCAACAAAGAAAATACCAGGATACAGGCGGAGCAGGCCATTAAGATCACTGTTGCCAATTTCAAAGCATATATATATGTGCTATTTGTTAGAGTGAATCAAGACAAAAACAAAAAACAAAAACAAAAAAACCTTCAACTCTTAAGAATGTACAGGAATAAAGTTAGATGCAACAAATCCTCTTCCACACAGGACTGAAATTAAGTGCAGTCAGGTAAGCAGCAGGTCCCGATACACTGGCAGCGCCCCTCCCCTGGTCTGAGAGGCTCCCCACTCTGCTGCCGCTGTACCTTCGGGAGTTGTTATAGTAACCGCACAGACACAGACAGCGTCAGGTACGTGCCAAGAAATTCGCAGGCACTGCATAAACTGCGTTCTCTGCTTCTTCCAGAGTAACAAAAGCCCATACAGATTTTGACCTATGGCCCCCACCTGCAATTTCTGCACGATCTGCTTGACTTCTTCCTCTTCATCAGCCATCATTCCTAGCCACTCTCGGGTTCTCCGCCCCCAACTTTATAACCACAGAGATTCTGTCCACCCAACCACGGAGCCACAGCGACATCTAGAGGCCTGGAGGCTTACCTGAAGCTGAGCAAAGGATCTGGTTTTTAAGAATGGACATTCATTACTCTGAACCAATGTTTAAAGCTCAAAAGAAGATAATCTATACATCACTTTTGAGTTATAAATGCGTTTCTTTCCCAAATTTTGGACAAAATGCCAGCAGCTCAATTACATATGTGCTTTTCATAGCTTCCTACTTATTTATAACTAGATTATAATACCTGAAGAAACAAACAGGTTAAGATAAATGGATGCCTGTAGCATGAATTTGAACGTTTGAATGGAATGTGTTAGTGGTATACTGTAGGCTAATTTCTTTCCAAATTTCACAGTGACATTTTGGTATGAGGAACTTTATCGTTTTAAATACACTATCCTAATAAATCTGCTTCGGATGCTATTTTTAAAGCCATCATTCGGTACACAAATAATGCTTGCTTACTCAGACTTATCTAGAAGAATACATAAGAAAGACTACCCCTTTAGAGTGAAACAGAGTGAAGAGAATTCTTTTCACTATGTACTTTTGTTAGCTCTTGAACTTAACGTGTACATATGAGTAGGCTTCAAAAAGATTGTGGAAAAACTCAATTTTCTTTTTATTCTATTTTCCTTTGAACTTTTTAAAGACCCCTTCTATTACCTGTTGAAAAAATAAACACAATTTTTAAATTAAAAAATACTTGCTTCTACAAAGAGTCTCTCGAAAGAGACACAAGAAGCTGACAATAGTAATTGCTTCCAGAGGGGAGAGGAACAAGGGTGGGAGGGAGTTTTTTTTTTTTTTTGGGGGGGGGGGGAAGGGGGGGTTTGTACCATTTGAAATAGCATGTGAACAACTAAACTACTCAATAAATAACTTCTTTTAAAGTACCAAGTAATGGTCCTGACAGTTTTTCTTTACTATTTATTTTTAATTATAGCTATTTTGTGCTTCAAATTCATTCTATGAACCTTAACAAAGAAAAGGTGAAAAGGTTAAAGGCAAAAATTAGGAATTTATGTAAAATAATTTCAGAGGCTGTTTCTAACAAAACTTCAAACCATGTAAGGAAGGGGAACGCTAAAATGTAAAATCTGTCTGAATAGCTATAAAATAGACAGGAATGCTTTTTACGCATTTAAGTCAAGATTTTTCATCTTCTCTGACATCGTTTTAACTTTGGGGTGTAATTATTTTTTAAATGAAGTGATTTTATACTCTGTATTCCTAGTGAAGTATACAAACTTGCTTGTTCTTCAATTACCTAAAGCAGGGATATTCATTTTCCTTTCTACAATGACTACAGATAAAAGCTTCTAAAATAATTTTGGTATAATTTTATTACCTGAAAAAACAATTGAATTGGCATTTAGGATAATTTCCTTGTAGTTCCCTCCATAGCAGTAAGAACTAATGAAAGATTTTAAAAGCCTGTGGTGTGGTGTGCAGTCAAGTCAATTCCAACTCATGTGGACCTTGCATAGGGTTTACAAGGCTATATATTTTGATAGGAGCAAAAGCCTCATCTTTCTCCCTCAGAGCAACTGGTAGATTCAAACTGCTGACCTTATGGTTAGCAGCCCAGCTCATAACCCACTACACTACCAGGGTTCCTTAAAAAAGGCTCTAAGAGTAACCTAATTCAAACATTCATTTTGTAGAGATAAAAACTAAAGCCCAAAAGTTTAAATTCAAACTCACACAATCATTATATGGAAAAAATCACAAATAAAACCCAGATACTCTACCTTCCCAATCAATATGCTTTCAAACCTTGTGGGAGATAAAAGTTACTAAGACTACCCTTTAAATTTCTTTCTTGATTCTACATTTTAAATACATTATCTGTGATAGTATTCAGAAATGCCCACTATTTTATAAAGGAAGACATGGTAAAAATCTTTAAAATTTTTTAAATTAATATAATCTCTTTAGGATCAGCACTGGACAGTGAACCAAAAAGTCAGCAGTTCAAACCCAACAGCTGATCCTTGGAAACCCTATACAGGGTCATTATGAGTCAGAACCAACTCAAGGGCACTTACAACAACAATCTCTTTAGACCAGTAACACACAGTAATGTTCCTGCTATAATAGTGTGTTCCTAAATAGTTAAACCCAAGAATAGAGCTAACATAAAGGTATAGTATTTTATTTTAAAATAAGTGTCAAAACAATCAACTTTCTAAAATAATAACTTTATCTATATGTATTATTTTTTAAAAGAACAGAAACTGGACACATATGCATCAAACTGTACTTTCATTCACATGAGCATACTTCTAAATAAGTTAATACAAAGGCAAACACATGATATATATAAATAAATGAAACTAAAATATACAACTAAAATAATAAGCCAGAGACTCATCCCAATTCTCCAAGATCAAAATTTTCATAAAAACATACTGGCAAATACAGCAAAAAATAAATGTAAATAAACACACTTACATATTGTGTGTGTTTATATACACATAAAATATCAGAACCAAAATCACATATCGACATATAACTTATATACACATGCATAAATAACACAGCTCTGTCAGCAACAGTCTAGTCAGAAAGTTATCTATCAAACACTCAATAAGACAACCTGTGCCATGACTACTTGTGAAAACTCAACAGTTTACAATGAAATATGATCATGGTTTAAATAATAATAACAGACAAAAAAAAACTACTCCACACTACCAATGAGTTTCCTGTAGCTGAAACTGTTAAACCTTCAAAGACTTAATAGCACCGTGAGGTTGGCAACCTCAATCTAGAATAACGATTACAGCTAAATGAAATTACTGAACATGGATATACAAGCACTCGGTAAAGTGAGCTAAACTCTCTTTACTTTGAAGGCTCTACTAGAAACTTGCTGTTTCTCTAGTTGTTCATAACTTGGAGACGCAAAATTAAAAAAGCTGTTGCTGGGTTCAGGTGCTGTGGGAGAACCCACAAAAAATGGTTTGAAATGAAAATCTCCATCTCCACCACCGTGATTTCGAATTGGTGTGTTGTCCAGAGGAAACTTGGAATGGCTTCCTGGGAGGAAAAAAAAAAGGGAAGAAGTTAAGTATCATTTTCCTTACAGATCTTTAGGAACAGGGGGGAAAAAAATCACTCAATGAATATTTTTAACAGAACTAGACTCACATGAGAGTTATGGATAAAATATAAAAACCTGTTAAGTGCCACTGAGTTGGTTGTGACTCATGATGACCCTATATACAACAAAATCAAACTCTTTCCAGTCTTGGATCATCTTTACAGTCATTGCTGTTGTTATGTTAGCTCTAATGTTGTATAAAGAAAAAGACTTTTGCCCCATCTTTTCCCTGAAGTAAAGTATACACTATACCATCTTCTGTGATGCAGTTTCCGATGATAGCCATGACCTCATCACCAAAAGTAATTTGACACACTGAAATATGTTTTTAGTAGAGCTAGAATTTATAATATCATAATTTTATTCATTTGCTAACTATTTAATCTATTGCAAAGGAAGCATCTTATTTATATAAGCAATTAAATTCATGGACAAAATCCATTATCTTTCAATTCCATTATTCCACAAACTTTCTGAAGCCCCCCTCATATGTGTGTGTGTGTGTGTGCATGCATGTGCCTATGTATGTATGTTCAAGAGGGTTTCACAAACATCATGAAAAAGTGGAATTAAAAGATACTGGAATTTCTCAAGGGAGAAGAGCATGAGTGGAATGTGAGACCCTAAGAGAAGCAGCAATACCAGAGATGGAGACAGAGATGAGGGCATGGAGAAATAGAGCAGCTGAGGGCTCTAGACTCAAGGATAGAGAAAGGCTGTGTTCTGGCGGCCAGGTGCTGGTGGCCAGGAGGCAGGCTTGCAGAATGTACCCCTTGGTTGTTTAAATGATTATATATTCCTGTTTTCATGTACATTGCCCCCCATCCAAAAATTTAAAAAACAAAGGGAACAGAAACAAATACTGTTGAATAATGATGTACAGAGACTATAATCATTGCAATGAAACGATGAGTGTAAAACTGATGTTCTCCCATGTAAACGATCACTCAACTCACAGTAAAAACTTAAAAGAAAAAATAATAATGTGAATAGAGATAAATACTATTAACTGATGGTACATGGACAGGATTGTGATCACTGCAATGAAGCAAAGCATATGATTTGGTGAATGTAAAACCACTAATCTACTCTGTAAAGCTTCACTCAATTTACAATAAAAAGTTTAACAAAAATTAAATAAAAGAGGTCTTTGATCTTCAAAAAAAAAAGATACTGGAATTTTCCCACAAACTTTTTTAAGTCCCTTTGTATGAGAATAAGTAAAAAAAAATTACTGATACTAGGGCTCCAGTTCATATATACAAGGATTTATTCCAAACAAATGTGTTCAAACATGACTCTGTAATCAGTGGATGACAGCAGATAAATTCTCTCAGTAATACAAGTGTCTTCATTTTATTAGGGTACCTACTAAAAAATGGTTCAATCAAAACAGTGGCTTTCAAGGGGATCTGCTGGGCTAGTTCAGTTCAAGGCAGAGAGGTCAGCTCAGAATGTTCTATCAAGACAGTTCTTCCCAATCTTGACAGGTTTGGCAGATTTGGACAATCTCAATAGATCTTGTTGAAGAATACAGGAGGATCATGGGGGATTATTATGACATTTTTAGAAAATAGAAAACTGCATTGGTGAGGAAAAGATGAGGAAAGTTGTACCAAGGAATCTTTTTCCATCACTAGAATGCACTTGCTCATTTTTCAAGGGTAGCAAGGGTTGTCGTAGGAGAGTTTCACTGGGAAACTTTACTCCATCCACCCAACCCCTATCTTGTCCCTTTAGACTTCTTTTTATTTCCCAAACTCAAGGAACAATTGAAAGGAACACAATTTGATTCCCCTGATGATACAGTTTTGACATGGTGTAAATTAAAGAGTTCAGCTTTCTTCAAGGAAGGGTTAGATGAAAATATTACCTTCAGAAGTATGTAGACCTATATAGATGGTATGTTGAGAAATAATACCTACAAACTTTAATATTTTTGTTTAGTAAGTTTTTTGATTTTATAGCAATACTTTTGACTTACCCTAGTGTGTGTGTGTGCATGGGACAAAAGAACATATATAGGCATATATATGACAAAATAACATATAGATACATAAATTCTTTTGTCCCACGTTCTTTACAGTAATATTTTTTTTAATTGTAATAAGCACTAGAGAAAATATATGCTATGAAAAATTGGAACATATTCATGATTCAAGATCAATTCACTGGCATAAGAAAAATCAGAGAATAGATCTGATTAGATAAGCATGTAATTAATTCCACTGAGTCCATTCGTTTGCTTCTACATGTTTTAATGGGAATAGGTAATAAAAGATTAGTGACTATATATGCTTCAAGTTAACATTGGTAACAAGAGGTTAAAAGGCAGGTATGCACACAAAAACAGTTGGTGAATATGAAAGAAATCAAAACAAATGTGAACAATGACAAGAAAATAAATGATATCGTTTACAAGGTCTGGAGTGAGTCCTGGTACAGCACTGTAGGATAAGCACTGGACTGCTGACCACAGGTCAGTGGTTCAAACCCACAAGCCACTCCGTGGAAACAATATACAGGGTCACCATGAGTCAGAACCAACTGGATGGCACTTAACAACAACAATGTCCACTGACAATAACACTTAGATTAACTAAACTATATTTTTTGTTTTCATTTTTATGTCTGATATTACTTATCACATCACCTCACACTTTTTCTAGAACCCTAATTTCATCAAGTTCATTTTTTTCCTGTCTTCTGCTCTTCCTCCACGAAATCCTTCTCCTTGGTCTATAATAAATATTCAAATAAATGGGTATATAAGAAATTACAGCGCAGAAGCTGCATTTATTTTTGTATGTCAAAACCATTTTTTTTAATACCATAGCAAAAACATTGGATTCTATTGTATTAAAAGTAGTATAAAGGAGAGAAGTCAGAAAGAGATACAAGATTCATTGTACCTGCCAAGGCAACTAACAGGCAGAAAACAGCCAGTACCATCCTAGGTCCGAGAGGACAGAAATCCTATCTGGATAAGCTTTATGTCCTCATTGATTAAGATTGTGTCTAGCAGCCTATCACACGAAATGTATTTGGTAAGTATTTAATAAGTGAAAGAATTAATTATAAAACAAAAGAATATATCAACATAACCACCAACAGAACTTTAGTACTATGTAGTCAGGATTTCTACATAAAAAAACTAAAACATGACCACTAGGAAAATAGCTCTGTGACCTTGACAAAATTGCTTAACCTTTCTGTGCCTCATTGGCTCATCTTTAAAATAGGCAAAATGATGATAATATCTACCTCATAGATTTTTTAAAAATTACATAAATACATGTAGAATATTCATAACAATTCCTGCCGCTTAGTAAGCAATCAATAAATAACTGGTAGTGTAGTGGTTACAAATCGGGCTGCTAACCTCATGGTCAGCAGTTCAAAACTACCAGCTGTTCCAAGGGAGACAGATGAGGCTTTCTGCTCCCATAAAGATTTACAGCCTCGTAAACCCTGTACAGGGTCACTATAAGTTGGAACCGATTCCATGACACATAACAAAAACAATAGTATTACCATTATTACTGCTACTAAATAGCATTTGATTTATTTAAAGTAGCAACTTATAAACTTTTATCTTAAAGAGATTAACTCTCTGCTCAAATTAAAGATTTAACTTAAATATAAGCAAATACAATAGATAAAAACAATGATGGACCAGTTAATACAGGAAAAACCCAGAGCCTACCACCATCCTAAGGAGCTCTGGTAGCGTAGTAGTTACGAATTGGGCTATTAACCTCAGGGTCAGCAATTTGAAACTACCAACGGTTCCACAAGAGAAAAATGAGGCTTTCTGCTCCCATAAAGATTTACAGCCTTGGAAACCTTGTACAAGGTCGCTATGAGTCAGAACCGACTCCACGGCACAAAACCACCAACAACAACCTACGCACCTGAAGATCCACTGACTGCTTGGAACTCTGCAGAACACAATGTGAAAATCACTGATTTTAAGAATAGACACTGGCCATCACATGCTCTTTCTTACCTAATGGGAAGCCAAAAACACCAGACTGTGTGATCATGGATGGTTCAAGGGTGCCTTCTTGGTTAGCAATAGTGATGTTTCGTAACCTAAGGCTATCGTAGAGGCCCTGGAGTTTTTGATACTGGCGATTGCGCTCCATAAGTTTCTCTGATATGTCACTGAACTTTTTCTTATATTCTTCTAGCACTTTCTTCATGGAGGTGACCTCTCCTTTCATAGAGGTCAATTCCACATCCTTGCTCTGTATTTGCTGGGTATAGATCTTCTCCATCTGTTTCAGATGACCCTCAGCCTTACTGAAATTGTATTCTTGATAGAGACGTTCCTGGTGTACCTATCCCAAGAGAAAAAAGAACTTTAGGGTGATGATTACAAAGTTATATCCTATAAAACCTCAGGCAATCACAAATAAAGAGAAAGATACTTACATTAGGATGCTATTATTGCTTTACATTTAGAACCAGTTTAAAAAGCACTGAAGCTGTACATACATAATTATAGAAAATAACAGGATGCTAGTAAGAGCATGGAAGACCTTCTGAAGCAATACTCTTGAACCATTACCATTATACCACACCAAAAAAAAAAGAAGTAATTACTTGTTTTCCCTTTAAAGTGACATGTATTTCAAAGGTTTTTAAGAAATAGAATTCTGTTTTTCAAGTAATTATCCCTGCCTTGTGGTACTCACACCCTTGTGTAATCTCTCCCCTTGAGTGTGGTTGGGACCTGTGACTAGATTACAGCACAGGTGATGGATGTCACTTCATGACTGTGTTACATAAGATTGTAAAACCTGTCTTAAAAGGACACTATCTCTTGGTGGTTTTGAGGAAGTAAGCAGTCACATTGGAATGAAGGGCCACATGGAAAGTTAACTGAAGGTGCCCTCTGATTAATAGCAATAAGAAACTGAGGTCTTCAGTCCGACAGTTCACTGGGAAGTGAGTACTGTCAATGACTACAAAAGTTTGAAAGCAGGTCCTTCTCCAGTGGGGCTTCAGATGCGACTTCAGCCCCAACCAGTACCTTTATTGCAGCCTTGTGGGACCTGATCTCTCAAGAGGACCCAGCTAACCTATGTCTGAACTTCTAATCCACAGAAATGAGGATATAATAAATGTATGCTATTATTAAATTTAAGGCACTCAAGTTTGTGAAACAGCAGTAAACCAAAGCAAACCCACCAACATTGACTCAATTCCAACCCTGGGAAGATTACAGCCTAGGAAACCCTATGAGAAAGCTCTGCTCTGCCCTAGAGGGTTTCGAAGAATCAGAATCAGCTCAACAATACACAACAACAAAGATCAGCAATTATGGTAGCTAATATAAGGACCCAATGATGAACAAGAATAAAAAATCAGCTTAAAGAACTCTCCTAACTTGAGATGAACAAGTATGCAGATAGTTGCAATACAGTATGAATAAGCATAAGATATAAGACCATACCAAGCAATCACTCTACTTGGTATATATCCTCAAGAAATAAGAGTGGTGTCTCAGCTAACTACTATCAACTGCTCTGAAGGATCACATTAGAAGGTCCCAGATAGAATAGCAGAAAATGTACAACAAAACTCAAAACTACTTAAAAAAAAAAAACAAAAAGAACTCAAGCTTACTGGTCAGAAATAGACTGGAGGAAACTAAGACTATTGCTCTCGATCATTCTTCAAGTCTAGAAAGGAACTCACTATTATGGCCCAATCTTCAGTCAAGCAGTAGAACAGTATATAGGGGGACGACAACATTAGTAAGGTATGCTCACCATGCAATGGTCAATCATTCAAAATCAAAAGGGCAAAAGTTACCTAAGGACAAAGTTGAGAAGGAATATGGAATGGAAACAGGCACCACAAGAAGGATACAGGATAACTGTTGTTACATGGAGGTAAATCACTGAGATTAAAAAAAGAACATGTGATCTGTTGAATGTAAAACTGGTGATCTTGTCTATAAACCTTCACTCAACTCATAATAAAAAAAATGTTTTTAAAAGAAAGAAAGAACTGTGGCCCTACTGGATCTATGCACACACATGTTCATTACAGCACTAGTCATAAGATGGAGACAGCCTAAATGCCCTTCAACAGAAAAATGGTTAAGTAAATTTTGGTAGCTACACACAATGGAGTATTATGTGACACTAAAGAATAATGAAAAATCTGCAAAACACCTCACAACATGTATGAACCTGGAGGACGTTATGCTGAGTGAAAGTAGTCAATTAAAAAGGACAAATTTTACATGAGACCATTGTTATAAAAAGTTAAGAAATTTCCTTGCTAAATTAAACATTCTATGATGGTTCAAGCTCACCAGCTGCTCCTCGGAAACCGTATACAAGGTCACGATGGGTCAGAATCCACTCAACAACAACGATGGTTACAGGGTGGGTAGGGGTAGGGAGTTGAGAAAAATAAAATGAAAAGAGGTAAATACTGTTAACCGATGGTACATGGAATGGATTGCAATCATGGTAATTACACAAAGTGTATAATTTATTGAATAAAGGACTGATGATATGTTCTGTAAACCTTCATTCAATTCACAATAAAAAGTTAAAAAGAAAAAAGAATGTAAGAGCATACAAGAGGGGCACTTTACCCAGAAAAATATAATGAAAATGTTTACTTGATAGATGACAAATACAACCATCAAAAAGATTATAAATGCATGAAGTGTATAATTTGTTCAATGTGGGACTAATGATCTGTTCTGTAAACTTTTACTCAATTCACAACAAAAAGTTAAAAACAAAAACAAAAAAAAGTACAAAAGCAAGATATAATAATATATCAAAGACATGACTAAAGTTATCCATAGGAAAAATTTTCCAAGAAGACAATAAAGACAGAAATAATAAGGGTGATTGATATATCTGAATATATACACATTTTAAATTTCTATATGCCAAAAAAAACAACAAAGACTAGTAAAAGATAATGGAAAAATGAAGGCAATCTCTTACAACAAAAGAATTATTTATATAGAGAAGATTCTTACAAGTCAGTAAGAAAATACAGAAATTAAAACAAGACTGAAACACAATTCATAAAACACACACACACAAAAAAAACTTTTAAATGTTCATCTTACAAAGTGATCAAAGATGACAAATTTAGAAAGCAATGAGATTTTATATTACCCATATGTAATTGGTAGCTCTGGTAGCGTGGTTGGTGGTGGTGGTTATGTGCCCATGGAGTTGGTTCCAACTCACAGCGACCCTGCACAGGGTTTCCGTGGCTGTGAATCTTTATGGGAGCAGAAAGCCTCATCTGTCTCCCAGGGAACTGCTGGTAGTTTCGAACTGCTGACCTTGAGGTTAACAGCCTTGGAAACCCTGTTCAGGGTCGCTATGGGTCGGAACTGACTCTATGGCATCCTACTCGACGGCACTTAACAACTATATATATATATTCATACACAGAAAAAGTCTAGTAACATACAAACAGAAATAGTAGCATGATTATCTCTAAGTAATGGAACTATAGGTATCTTTAAATTTTTCTTCCTTTTGAATTTTCAACAACAAACATATGTATTACTTGTGAAAAAGGGAAACAATTTATTAAACAGAAAGCTTTTCATGTATTCATAAAACAGTGAAGGAAAAACACTAGAAGCTCCCACTTTAGCCTCAAGGTATACTCTCCAGAGAAACTAACCTAAGTACTTACTTGATATGTCCAGAAGGCCAGGGCTCGAGAGCTAATGTCCAACACAATCTCTGGTCGCAGTCCTGCCAACACCATGGCTTTATATTCCTCTGATGGGCTGAGTTCTGTGCGGACAATATCTAGCTTTCCAGAAAGGGTACTGTTGCAAGCAGGGCAGATAGCTGGTGAGCGGCTAAACTCACCACTGCCATGCTGATCACAGAAGATGTGAGAGCAGGCGGTGACCCATGCATAACCAGAGAGTTTAATGCGACACTTTCGATAGTTACAAAGCAGCATATCTTCACACAAAGACATAATGGAAAAGTAAGGTCTCCAGATGCTGAAAATAATCCTAACAGGGATAAATTTAAAAAGACAAATGAGTCAAATTGCAACGAAAATGAAAGAAAGACATGAGCTTTTAAAAGTGAAACATGCATGGTAAAATTATTGTGTTTCATTATGTATTTGTATTTTATTATAATCAATATTGATTTGTTGTTGTTAACTGCTATAGAGTCAATTTTGACTCATAGCGACACTCTACAGAGTTTCTGAGGAGTGGCTGGTGGGTTTAAACTGCCAACCTTGTGGTTAGCAGTCCAAAGTCCTTTTTTGTGCTAAACCAGTGATTTTTGCCCTTCTTCACTACCTAAACAAAAGCCCAAATTTCTTATCCATTCATGGCTTGCTAGATTGCTTTAGTACCACATCTCACACTTGGCAGATAAAAAAGTGTAGGCACTGAGCAGCCATCTGAGGTGCTCTCTCCCATCTAGAGCAAAGAAAAGTGAGAAAAATCAAACACATATGGAAACAAACTCCAAAGACTTAGTGAATCACATGAACCCCAACTTCCATGACCCTGAGACCATTAAGTAGATGATGCCCAGCTATCAATACAGGCGGATGGCTCTGTAAGGAGGTCCTGGAAAGAGTGAGAGAATAAAATACGGGAAAAAAATCAAAATTTTTTTAAAAAAAGACCAAGCTTACTGGTCTGATTGGGAACATGGTGGTTCTGTAGGATCAGCACTGGACTATGAACCACAAGGCCAGCAGTTAGAGACCAACAGCCACTCCGAAGAAGAAAGATGAGGCTTCCTGCTCCCGCAACAATTTACTGCCTCAGAAACACTATACAGGGTTGCGATGAGTCAGGACCCACTCAAAGGCACTTAACAACAACTGGTCTGATAGAGAATGGTGGAAGCCTTGAGACTCTGGTCCATAAATACCCTTTAACTCACTCCCATGTCTAACTTGAAATACTTACTGATGAAGATCAAAGACCACAGTCTTCAATATGGGTTTCTAAATATAAAGAAAATGAAAATGCTCACAAATGGACCAATAAATAAATTCAAGATAAATGGAGAAAAGAGTGAAGTTGCCAGAGACTTCATTTTGCTCAGATCAACCATAAACACTCATGGAAGCAGCTGTCAAGAAATCAAACAACTTATTTCATTAGGCAAATCTGTTGCACAAGACCTCTTAATAAAGTGTTCAAGAGCAAAGATGTTAGTCTGATGACTTGGGTGCGCCTGCCCCAGCTCACTGGCCACCATGTTGGTCTACACGTGAGCAGAATTGGGGAAAAGGCAGTAATGAAGATGTGGGCTGAGTTCGACCACATTCCATAGACTCCTGTCGACTTTGAGATGAGAGAGAGAAGAGGAAGGGCTGGTTGATCTGAAGTTTGGGGAGCCTTGGGAGCTCCTGAGCCCATGGGCACTGACCTAGCCATGGAGGGCTACAGCTGAGAGTGAAGCATCCCACTGATATGAAGCGGGGGGAGACGCACAAGAACACCCAAACTTGCAGATAGTACCTATTTGACCTAGCTTCAATGGCATGATAACAGAGCTCAACTAGAAGAAAATAAAGAAATTTGATAAAGGAAGCAAGTGTAAATTGCTACAATTTGATGAATTTGGCCTGTACTTATGGATGTAGTAGCTCAAAATACAAACTGAGAGAGAAGGAGTCTTCACATCAAGGATCAAACATACCCCTTCGGTACATAGGGTTGACAGGGACAGGCAACTTAAGATACTGGCTACCTAAAACTCGGGGGGAAGGGAGAGTTAATAAAGGCAGGAAGTGGCTGGCTTACAAGTTTTCAAGAGGGAGTTTAGTTTCAGAGTGTGTGGGGGAAGGTAGAATCCCCACTAAATAGTTTTCATCTTGTCTATATGGGTCTGGTAACAGGAGTTGGAGATAGGACTCTCTTGATTCAATAGTGAGTAACTGTTATCATGACTACTTGTGATTGTCACAACTGTAAAGGTAGAAGTTGTGTAACAAAAAGGGGGGAGTAGTTAATCTTATATTCCAGAAATAGAGGACCCTAGGACCATCCAGATAGAAGAGCATAAGAGGAACTTGGGACCCTAACCAGAGAAGCAGCGGCACCAGATATGGAGGCAGACGTGATGGCATGGAGAATCTGAGCAGCTGAGAAATCTAGACTCATGGAAAGAGAAAGGCTGTGTGATGGTGGCCAGTAGACTGGCTTGAAGAATGTGCCGTTTGGTTGTTTAAACAATTATATTTATTCCTGTGTGTTTTTGTGTAAATAAAAAAATAATAAAACAGAGGGAATAAAAGCAAATACTTTTAAATGATGATGCATGGAGGGGATTGCAATCATTGCAATGAAACAAAATTCGATAGGTTGAGTGCAAAACCAATGTTCTTCCATGTAAACTATCACTCAATTCACAATAAAAGTTTTAAAAAGAAAAAAAAAAGAATAGATGCATTTGAGTTATGGTGATGGAAGAAATTAAAAATACCATGGAATGCCAGAATAAACAAATCTGTGTTGGAAGAAGTACATCCTTAGAAGCCAGGATGGTGACTTCATCTCTCTTACTTCGGACATAGTATCACGAGGGAACAGTCCCTGAAGAAGGTCATTATGCTTGGTAAAATAGGTGGTCACCAAAAAGAAGATCCCCAACCAGATGGACAGGCACAGAGGCAGAAGCAATGCGATCAAGCACAGCAAAGACTTTGAGATTGGTACAGGGTGGGGCAACATTTCATTCTGTTGTTCATAAGGTCACTATGAGTGGGTACCTACTTGATGGCACCTAACAACAACACTGTTTAACTATCAGCCAAACAATAAACACCATGGAGGTATGTACTCCTTAGAATAACTAACCATATAAGATCAAAAGGGCAGCATTTGCCCAGGATAAAGCTCAAAAGGCAGGAAGGGAAAGGAAAGGACAACCGGAAATGGTAAGCACAGAGTCAGTGGGACGAGTGTTTGTCACACTGTGGGGAAATGCAATCAGTGTCATGAAACAAAATGTGTATGAATTGTTGAATGGAAAACCAATTTGCTCGGTAAATTTTCACTCAAATCACAATAAAAAGTTAAAAAAAAAAAACCTAGGCACTGTTTCAGCCATTCTTTAGTGCAAAGTATTTAAGCTACAATTTTCACATTTTCAGGTTTTCCATATTTGTTACGATTCCTCAGATTCTTTACCTAGGTTAGGAGAACATGTTAGAAGTAGGTGAAAACTAACCTAATTCATCCAAAGAAATAAAGCCTGAAACTCTGTATAAAACTGGGTGGTTTTTAAATAATCACAATTTACCCACTAATATAAATACCATTCAATGCTATGCTTCTACTTAAAGCATTTGTAAAAAACTACTATACGTTAAGTCACTTTTCAACATAGTGGCCACTCTCGTTAGAATTATACTAACCCAAACAGAAGAAGCCCTGGTGGTGTAGTGGGTTCAGTGTTGGGCTGCTAACCGCAACCTTGGCAAGAGAAAGATGAGGCTGTCTGCTCCCTTAAAATCTTAGTCTTAGGACCTCTAAAGAGCAGGTCTACTCTGTCTGATAGGCTCTCACGATGGCAGTAGATTTGGGGTTGGCTTGGTTTTTGATTTGTTTTGGTTTTGGTAATCCAAACAGGACAGCAATATTCTGGACCTACCAAAAGAAGTCACAAACTCTATTAAATTAGTGGCACACCAAAAATACGTTCACATTTATCAACTGGCAAATTTTGTCAAAAATTATGCCTCAGGAGATTCCTTGTTTGGCTGCTTTGTTCCAAACAGACAAAACCTGGATCTACAGGGATTCCATTTATGGCTGATCATACTCATCTCTCTTCCAAACACCTTGTGAGCATCCTGATTAACTGGTGCCCCTGGGAACTTTCTTTTCTTCAGGTCCTGCAACTGCACTGCTTTTATTTTTCAAATGTTCACTGGCTTTCTTTGTTAATTGTTTCTTATCTTTCTTCTACCTTTCCTTCCCTTTTATCTTTGCTGTTTCTACTTTCATTGTTTCTTTTCTTCTTTTTCCATTTTTCTACCTCTTTAGATTTGTTTATTTGCAGGATCATTTTTACTATTCTTTATCATTTTATCTACCATCTCCCTGATTTTGCTAGTTAAAAAAAAAAACAAAAAATTCTCTGCTTTTTCTCTTCCATAACTGTTCTTCTGTTCCACTTTTCTGTTCTTAAATATATTTTGTTTTCTCGTTGCTGACTTGTTTTCATTTTATTAATTTGTATCCCATCTTTTTATTTTTTCACTACTGTTTTCTCTTTTGCTTTGCTTAATTTTCTTGTGTGTCTTTATATGTGTGTTTTCTCTTTCTCCTGAAAGGGAAAATTCTTAATGTAAAGGGAACAGAAACCATGCCCTCACAGCAGCGCCAACCATTCAGCAACAGAATATACCGGTTATGGGTCAGAACCGACCCAATGGCACTAACAACAAATACCTAGTGTGGCGCTGTAGGATCAGCACTGGACTGCAAACCACAAGGTCAGCAGTTCAAACCCACCAGCTGCTCCTTGGAAACCCTACACAGGGTCACTATGAGTCAGAATCAATTCAATGGCATTTAACAACAACATATCATCTGATCAGCATTCAAAATCTGCCAAATTCACCCTAGACTGACCTTCACACAAAGAGAATGGAGAACTGGTGGGTAGCTTTCCATGCTCTAATTAAACCTACCAAGAGAAAGTTGGGAAATTCTCACCATTCGTTTGAATGAAAACAATACACACTTCACCTATTTATGAACAGGAAGTAAGAAAATTTTCTGAACTCCCAATAGTTGTAAAATCCCCAAGGTTTTGTACAAATGAAAAGATAAATTTATATTGTCTCCCTTCATGTACAAGTAAAACAAGCTAAACATATACACCAAAAAAGAAATTTCATATCGTTTTACATATTACAAAAGTACTACATTTAATACAAGGTAGGAGAAGCATCCAATAAACTGTGGGACTAAGAATTAAGTATATCGTTTTCCTGGTCATGAAGAAGACATGAAATTACTGATAATTTTTAGTACTGTATGTTGTTGTTCTTGGTAAGGGCATCTGTGTCTGTTCTGACTCAGAAACCCTGTATGTTGCTGACCTAAAATATACGCCTAATTCATAGACAATTATTCTAAAGACCTTGACATACTTCCGTTATGCTCTATTTTAGGAGAGGGGAAAATCGCAATACCTATGTGAAAGAAAAATTATGAGCCATTCCTCCAATTCAACTAATAATATGAACTCTTTTTTAAAAAAAAAATGATGCCTCAGATATAGGGGGCGGCAGGGGCACCCCGATACTTTTACCCCAAGTGTCTGGGCGAAGTCACCACAGGTTGGTGGCACCAAGCAGCCGGAGTTATGTGGCTCTACTTCCAGAAGGGTAAAAGGCACAGATGATGAAGAAGTGTTGGGAGCAGCTTTGAATCTGGGGCCCTTCTCAACAGGGCAAGATGTGCAGCTAATTTCAAATTTCCATAGGGCGGACAACGTGGGCTGCCCAAGTTACCCAAGAGCCAAGTGTTTGTACCCTCTGGGTACTTCACTCTGGGAATCTTAGCCGGCTTTACCACGCTCACCAGAATAACCAATAATGGAGATAATTAAAGCAATAATAATTAGTCAAATAAAAATACTTAACTAGAGAAAAAGCGCGGGAAATCACCGTTGCCTCCGCAACTCCATGACGAGACTTCCCAGCTACTGCGTGGAAGCCGCCAGAAAGCGCATGCGCAGAGCCCAAGGCCTCGGGCCGCTCAGAATCCTGGGACCCACCGAATGGTGGCGCTGGAGTTGGAACTGCGTGATCGCCCGCTAGCACCAACCGCACGCGTTTTTGACGCTGAGTAGCAGCCAATACGGCTGCGCCTAATGCAGATTTCCCACTCCAGGGCCCTGCAGATATTGTCGCTGAGTGCTGTTAACCTTCCTTGTTGGTGGAGGTGGAACAGCCTTGGCTGTCAGGCATCTAACATTTGAAATGAAAGTCTCTTTGAGTTGAGAAAAGGCAACAGGCTGGCTACATGAAGGACACCCGAAAGTGTTTGTCTTAGGAAATTTTTGGAATTATGGACACAAGTTTTCTTAAAATGTTCAAGAGAAATTTCTAAGAAATATGTGATTCCTGTAATTGGACAGCTATCACCTCCATATCGAAAGAGATTCTTCCAGCTAATTTCATATTCTAATTTGAAATAGAAATCTTTCCAGCTTTTAAACATTCTGGTGTGGCGCTGTGGGTTAATGCGCCAGACTACAAAGCCGTTTGAATTGCAAGGTCAGCGGTTCAAGCTCACCAACTGCTCCTTGGAAACCCTATGGGTCAGAATCCACTCGAAGACACTTAACAACAAATACATTTAAATACAATGATTAAACACTCAACTGCTAATAGGAAAGGTTAGAGATTTGAACCTACCAGAAGCTCCAAACCCTGGAGATTTGGTCCCCTAAAGATTACAACCTAGCATCTACCATAAAACAATTTAACTCTGTCATAAGGGTTGCTATGAAACTCAACGGCAAACATACATTTTACAAAATAGAACTTTCCTTGACTGAGTTTGCATTATGAACAGTTGGGATAGGATCAGGTGTTAAGCAGTTTTTAAGGTGACGTGCCCGTTTGGATGGTAGGAAACTGCTTTACCATTAAAATGCTTATCCATTTTACTCTAATACTACCACCTAACATTTATATCTCGTACCTTCCTCACAACGATCCTATATGGGGTTTCCAAGTAGTGACTGGTAGGTTTGAATCATCAACCTTGCAGAAGCCATACACCAAGACACCAGAAAACAGAAACCTAATAAAATTTAGATTGAAAATTAAGCCAAGCAGAGGATGACTTGAAAGGTCCCTGTTTGCAATATCTATCCCATTTTGCTAGAGTAATAATCCAAAGTATTTCCCAACATTTTCTTAGTAGCATGTGTCCCATTCTCTCATGGCATGAACATTTCACTGAACCTGTTCTGAGGGGTCCCTGAAGATAAAAACCAGACATCAATCAAGGATGGGATTAAGGGAACTCATCCACCAAAACAGAACATGGCAACACTGAATGGTTTAAAATTAGGAAAAGTGTGTGACAAGGTTGTTTTTTCACCATACTTTTTCAACCTGTATGCTGAGCAAATAAACCAGGAAGCTGGGTTATATTAAGGAAAACACGGCATTAGGATTGCACGAAGGCTCAATAACAACCTGCAATAAGCAGATGATACAACTTTGCTTGCTGAAAAGTGAAGAGGATTTAGAACATTTACTGAAGATCAAAGAGCACAACCTTCGTATGGATTACATCTCAATGTAAAGAAAACAAAAACCCTCACCACTGGGCCAATAAACAACACTTATCAATGGAGAAAAGATTAAAGTTGTCAAAGACTTCATTCTTGGGTCAGCTAACACTCATGGAAGCAGCAGTCAGGCAATCACAGGACCTATTGCATTGGACAAATCTGCTGCACAGGAACTTTTTAAAGTGTTGAAGAGCTAAGATGTCAGCTTGAAAACTAAAGTGCACCTGACCCAAGCCATGGTATTTTCAATAACCTCATGCATGTGAAAGCTGGACAGTGAATAAGACTGTAGAATTGATGACTTTGAGTTATGGTGTTGGAGGCGAATATTGAAAGTGCCATGGGCTGCCAAAAGAACCAATAGATCAGTTTTGGAAGAAGTGCATCCTTAGAGGCAAAAGATGGCCAAACTTTGTCTCATACTTCAAACATATTGTCAGGAGGGAGCAGTCACTGGAGAAGGATATCATGTTTGGAAAGGTGGAGGGTCAGAGAAAACGAGGAAGACCCCCAATGAGATGGATTAGCCAAGTGGCAGCATTGATGGACTCAAGCGTGACAACAGTAGTAAGGTTGGTCCAGGATTGGACAGTGTTTCGTTCTGTTGTGCATAAGGTCGCTATGGGTCGGTACTGACTCGATGGCACCTAACAACAATCCACCAAAAGCTTTTTTAAGATATTGGTTTTATTGTTAAATATCAAGCATGACAAAAAAATAGAGAGTGAGAGAACAAGATGGTGGATCAGGTGAAAATGCAGTGAGGAGCTCCACCATCAACAACACAGAATACCGGACCAAGCAGGCTCAGGTGATGGTGCCAGAACTCTGAACCACACATAACAGAATATTTAGAAGGCTGGAAGGCTTACAGCTAGAACTTGTAGCAGAAGCAAGAAATCCATTGCTTTCTAATTCAAGATTCTCAGCTGCTCCTGGAGCTGCCACCTTGGATCAGACCAAGCACGGGGGAACGATCAGAGCAGCCACGGTTGCCTAACAACCACAGAGATAAAGGTGTGGACATTCTTTTTTTTGGGTATCTGTTCATTGGTGTCTTGTTTATGCACCTCCATTCTGGTGACTAGAGGGGGTACCTGAGCAAGTGGACATACCACCCCAACCCCTGGAGGCTTGCACACAGATGCATGCGCACAGATCTCCTCAAAATTTAAACTGACAGTTTCCACTTAAACAAAACGGTCACAGCTGGCCCTGAACTGCTTATCACTAGGAAAAAGGCCTGAACAGGGATTGTGGAGTGGAACAGGCAGACTGAAAAGGAAATAGGCCAAAAATTAAATCTTGAGTTATATTACAATGACCAACAGTGGCATCTTGAAATTTCTCAGAAGAGTGAAAAGGGAAGCCCATATCCTTATCACATATATCTGGAGGCAAAGCATATGTGAAAACAGACATCTGGAGAAATAGAATAAAAATGGGATTCTGGCATATACAGGAAGCTTCCATTATAGTCATAATGTGGTATTTTAAAATATACAAATATGAGAAAGGTTTGGGTTTATTAAAGTTAAGTTATGTTCACTTTTTTTTTTTTAAGGTTTGCAAAACCATTCTCTAAAGCAATAATACAAATTTACACTGTCACCAGTATAACTTCTTGGCTCCAGGAAGTCTGGAATTTATGAAAATTTGAATTTCTAGTCTATATTTTTCCCCTTTTAATAAGCATTCTTCTATGGCTTCTTTGATCAAAATGTTTAGTACTGATAGCCAGGTAGCGTGTAATTCTTCTGGTCTCATAGCAAAGGAAGCAATTGTTCATGGAAGCAATTAGCCAAAGCCATATATTCCATATTCTTCTTTTATTTCTGATTCTTCTTCCTCTTTTTACATGCAGAGGCTATTTGTGCTTTGGATGGCCATTTAGAAGCTTTTAAAACACCACACACAACACATGGAACCAGGAGATATAACAGAGGCAGCATTACATAACACGTTATTAATCCAATTCACTGTGATGTCCCATGAAATCATGGTCCTAAACTTTCAAACCATGGAACCAAATCCCATGAAGCATGTTTGGTTGTACTTAAGCAGTGTCAGCAGCTAGTTTTTTGTCATTATAACTTCTGGCAATTCAACTTTTACTGGTATACAACTTACAATTAAAATAATCAGTGGTGCAATCCTTGATCATATTTCCATCAGTTAATCCTTCCCTTACCCTGCTCCCCATCAACCATTAATAAACCTTGCTCTCTATATATTTTTACAATGCCACCAAGGCCAACCAAGTGGGAGTGAAAAGGTATCTCATAGTGGCTTTGATTTACATCTCACTGATAGCTGATGACACTGAGCATCTTTTCATGTGTTTGGTGGCCATTTGAATGTTCTCTTTGTTGAAATGTCCCTTCAAGTCCTTTACCCATTTTATAATTATTTGTCTTTTTGTTGTTAAGTTTTATATAAATTTAGGTTATTAGGCCCTTGTCAGATAATATGGGTTCCTTAGATATTATCCCAGTCAGTAGCTTGGTTTGTTTTTTCTTTTTTTGGTGATCTTTTGATGAGCAAAAGTTTTAATATTTATAAGGCTCTATTTATTTGTCTTTTGATATTTGGTATCTGTGCTTTTATTATAGTAAAGAATTTATTGTTCAAAGATACACTTGTAAGTGTTGACCCTGCTTGTTGGTCTATGAATTTTATGGCTTTAATTTACACATTTAGGTCCTTTTTGAATCTACTCACATATTACTTTTACCATTTAACTACAAAATTACTTTCTCCTTACAAAAATGGTATTTTACCATGAAGTTTGATTTAAAATCAACACTTGTGGAGATACTCCAAACAGCTATCAACTATATATAGTCTGAGTATTTATGATTCACATATTTCTATATTCCAGATAGGGACACTACCCAGTATCTCTTAAGACTTTTAGCATTGTCTCTTCTAAAACCCATTTGAAACAAGTATTTGTTCTAAAAAATAGAATCATTATAAATGATAGGTTTTATATTCTGGCTAACAGGTTATTACAGCTGATTCTTGTGATTATGGTATAAACATGATTTTAAATCTCATTTTGAAACATAATAAAGTATACTAGAATTCCAATATTTTGATGCATATTTTATACCCCTTGCATGTTAATATATCTCCATGGATGAAAATCTAATTCCATGAACTTTTTGAAGCCCTTAATATTAGAACAGACATAAAATTCCCTAAGTATAATATAGCCAAAACAAGTGAGAATATCTCAACATTAATCAAGTAGAAACAATGAATTTTAAACAATAGAGTGGTTATGAGTAACATAAATCAAGATATCTTCTAAGGCTATAAATAAAATGTTCTCAATAAGATTTCCTGTTAAATATCAACACACCTTTATGTATCTATTCTTCACATTTTGGCAGTCATTTTTTATTACCTCTTAGAAAGAGTAAGCATCATAATCAGATATTAAGAGTCTTAAGCAGACATGTGGGTAGCCAGAGTATGTGTGTGTATTTTACATTGAATTTTAAACCCCACTTATTTCATCTAAATGTCATACGGAAATAACAATAAAATTACTGTCAACTTCTGAGGGTTAAAAAAAAAAAAAATCAATGAACAATTTCAATTGAATTTACTTCAAATATTACTTTATTATCTATTTTGGTCAGGCATTAGATTTTTTTTTTTTTAAAAGTTTCCTGCTTTCACAGAGCTTACAATCTAGTAGAGCTCTAAGAATGATAGAAGAAAAAATATTTCACTCGTTCTTTTGCCACCTCTTACATGTTTATAAGTTGATTGATTCTGGAGAAGTCAGTTTCCATCTTTAATATGAAGAATTGTCTATATTCATGCTGTAAAGAGAATGTTATTGTTTTAACTGCTTAGAAACTTGTGTGAATAACCACATGGGAGTAGGGACAGAAAACTGAATAAAACCCATTTAAACATGAATGCCTCCAGAGTATGTTTCAGTAACTACCAGAGAATCAATTTACTACAGCCTTTTCATCATAGCCCTAGGTTAAAGCTGTTCAAGTTATTACCACTATATTCCTGTGTGTAAAATTTTACTTTCTTTCTCTGGTTTTAAATAAACGGTACATTCTCTTAATCTAGAATCACTGCCTAATTTCAAATTGTTTGACTCCGCAAAAATCAGAAGGCACTAACGGACAGCCAACCCATCCTTTGGTGCTCTGAGTGAAGATAAGCCAGGTTTGATATATGATGGACTAAAATCTCATTGCCTAAGGCTCCAAGCAACAAGAGGAACAGCCATCAAATTATATTTCCAACCACATTATTTTAAGAACGCTTAGTAAACAAAAACATCAATAAATGCTACCACAGTAAGAATCATTACATCTAAATTTGTAAGAGGTCACTTAAGAGCCAGAAGAAACCATTAAGGTCCAACTGGTCCAGTTAAACAAAAGAATAAATAAATAGCAAATAAGTTAGTAACAAAGATTCATCAACTATAGAAAATCCATTCCAACAATAACAATAACAGGTTATGTACTGCATAGCATCTGTTCTGGCAACCTCCAAGCACATATATTTTCAACATAAGAGGCTTATAAAGAAATTGAACAATTCATTATCTTTTAATTCTACTTTTTCATAAACTTTCTGAAGCCCCCTTATATATTTTGTATCAAAACTTCTCAATTTTCAACATAAGTATTCTTACCATAAGAGGAAAAAAGGTATCATCTGTGTATCTAGGACTTACAGCATACACAGTCTAGAAAAGGAAGATTCCAATCTAGGTTTGGTATGTTGAAATTTCATTTCTGTAAAAGATGGTGAAAAGCTAAAAATTTATTTCAAATGCCAAAATTACCTTGAATCATCTTATTACCTGTGAGCTACTGTATTTTGATCTATGATTACAAAATTCTTTAAAACCTCCTCACATATACAAGTATTTCTTATTAAAAATGCAGGCACAAGGCTGTCCTGACTAGGTTCCTTAATTTAAAAAAAAAATCATAATGCATATATGCATAAAGTTAGAAAATGAAAGATGAACAAAGACAATGTTCTAAATCCTACTTTGGTGCATAGCGACTGCTGTCTTTAAAAAAGCTCAGGAGTGGTCATCTAAGGTGTAACTACTGGTCTCTCCCAGTCCAGAGGAAAGAGTGAAGAAAATCGAAGACACAGCCCTGAGACCTGAACTAGATGGTACCTAGCTACCACTACCAACTGCTCTGATAAGGATCACATTAGAAGATGGAGCAGGAGGAAAAGGTGAAACAAAAATTAAAAGCATGAAAAAAGACCAGGATTGACTTGGGTAATGTGGGACTATGGCCCTTAGCTTCTCCTTTGGTCTAGAACTCACCCTCCTCATGGCTCAACTTTCAGCAACATTATTGTTGTTAAGTACCATTGAGTTGGTTCTTCCATTTCAAGAAGCACAAACCTACATATGATTACATTTAAATGGCTATACAAAATTGATTTAATGAACTCCATGATTCTTCTAATCTTATATATTGTTTTTAAGTGCCGACTCATAGCACTTTAAGGGTTCCAAGGAGCAGTTGGTGGGTTTGAACTGCTGACTTTGTGTGGCTGATCCTACAGTACCACAACAGGAGTCCAAGCATATGTAAGCTGATAAAATACAGATAAATGAAAAACTTTCAACTAGATAACCTAGTGGTGTTTGAATTTTTGGACTAAGGATTCCTGAGCCTAGTTCTGTTTATCTGAGATACTATAAAATGAAAGCTAAAACAGAACAGGGTGCTGGTTGTGGTATCGAATTAATTATAAAATTTAAGAATTACATGGGATCACTGACTAGAATCCAGTTGTTGTTGTTATGTGCCGTGGAGTTGGTTCCGACTCATAGCGACCCTGCACAGGGTTTCCGAGGCTGTTAAGCTTTACGGGAGCAGAACGCCTCATCTTTCTCCCGCGGAACCGCTGGTAGTTTCAAATTGCTGACCTTATGGTTTGCAGCCTGATTTGTAACCACTACGCTACCAGAGAATCCAGTAAGAATTCCAAAAATTCAATTCTAGGTGTTTATCCCTAGCTTTAGTCTGCTCAGAGCATGTGTTTAATCAGGTGGTCAGCTGAAACACGGACTTAACATGCATTTCATCATGGCAAACTGTACATGATGTGGTGACGGTCAAACACCACCAGCTCCTAATATGTGCAGCACCAAGAAAGTCCTCTTAAGGTTGAAATTAAAGCTTTTCAACCACCAAATTTTAGCCGCTAATAACACTGAGCCCTAACTCTTAGTAGATTAAGGTAAAAATTAAGGCCTTTCTTTGGCCCCTCCACCCCCATCCCATTTACACTTACCTTTGCTATCAGAGGAATCCAGCTTCTATACAGGAATCATGCTGAACTACATGATCCACTACCTACTATCATCTCTAGAAATAAAAAATAAAAACACAAAGGTTATATAACTGTGAAGTGAAGACACACCAACTTGTCCCACACTAAGTCATACCCAGATAGCCTCAAGGAAGATTAAGTTTGTTTTTTGGGGTTTGTTTGTTTGTTTTTTATTTGACTCCCCATTCTATAATAACAATTATGATCCATGGAGAATGGCATCAATTCCTAACCTCAATATCAAATTAAGGCAGGACCTTTGCTAACTCAGTTTGGCATAAATAAGAGAGTTTACATAAACTAACACCATAAATCTAACCAACTTCTGAAAGGTTACAAACTATAGATCAATGAGGACAGCCCAAAATACTCAACTTTTTTCTAAAATACCCAAATTACTCAGGTTTTTTCTAAAAACATATTTCAACGTTACTGAGTTAATACCAAACTGCATTTAATCTTTACTCTTGGGAGTACTTTGTGGCAGTAAACTAAGGAAAATCTTCCCTTTACATAAAATTCAGATCTCCTAATTTGGAACCCAAGTCAACCACAAGATGGCAACATAAGAAAGCTTTAATTTTCTACGGTAGAGCTTGAGCATGGAGTCCTGGTGTGGTACTGTAAGTTAATGCGCCAGACTGCAATCATTTGAACAAGAAAGTCACCGGTTCAAGCTTGCCAGTCACTCCTTGGAAACCCTATACAGGGTGGCTATGGGTTGGAACCAACACGATGGCACTCAACAAGAGCTTGAGCATAATCTGAACTTTCAGGTGAGACACTGCTGTTCATCACTGGAGGAAGCCTTCAAAGTAATTTCCTGAAAATTATAATCAATGGTCTCATTTAAAAATATTACAAATAGGCTTTCATAATGTTCCTTTACATGTAGCAAAAGGGAAATTTTTAAAACCCTACTTTTCAGAATCCCTAACCTTTGAGTCCTGGTGTGGTGCTGTCGGATAATGCAGTGGAACACATGGTCAGTTTGAACCGCAAGGTTGGTGGTTCAAACTCACCAGTCGCTCCTTAGAAACTCTATACTGGGCTGCTGTGAGTTGGAACCAACTGGACAGCACTTAACAAGAACAACTTCTGAACTAAGGCATTGGTGAAAAATACAGAATATACCATGAAACTGTGAGAACAAACAAATCTGTCTTAGAAATACAGCCAGAATGCTCCTTAAAAGGAAGAGTGGTAAGATTTTGTCTTACATACTGTAGATAACCTGGTAGAATGGTATCATCAAGAAGGACCAGTCTTTGAAGGACATCATGCTTGGTAAAGCAGAGGATCAATGAAAAGGACGACTCTCAAGGAGATGGATTGACACATGGTTGCAATGGGCTCAAAGAGCAACAATGTGAGGATGGCGCAGGGCCATGAAGTGTTTCTTTCTATTATACGCAGGGTTGCTATGAGTCAGAACCAACTCAGTGGCACCTTAACAACTTCCAGATATAACCTAGCCAGAAAGACAAGTCTCATGAAAATAAATAGCCATGGTAAGCAGTTATAGCAAGAGCAGGTAATGTAAAGAAAAGAATCATGGGTCAAGATAAGGTGGACTTTGAGCTGGGTCTGAATCCAGTTGCACTGCTCAGTAGCCACTCACTATATGCAGCCATTTAAATTAATTACAATTCAAAATTCAATCCCTGTTACTTTAGTTGTATTTTATCAGCCATATGTACCTAATGACTAACTTGTTGGACAATACAAATGTAGAGCATTCCCATAACTGCAGAAAAGTCCTATTGGACAGTACTGCCTTAAAGGATGGATATATCCCAAAGGAAACTGTGGCTTTCATTCTTCTTGTTGTAAGTGCCATCGAGTCGGTTCCAACTTACAGCGACCCTGTATAGGGTTTCCAAGGAGCGGCTGGGGAACTTGAACTACCATCCTTGCACATCAAGCTGACTTTGCAGGCCATTGCATTAACTCACAGCACTAAATCAGGACTCTGGCTATCATTCTAATATCTATCAAGGAGTCCTGGGGTGGCACCGCAGGTTAATACTCTGTACTACAAGGTCGGTGGTTCAAGCTCACCAGCCGCTCCTTGGAAACCTTAAACAGAGTCACTTTGAGTCAGTAACCAACTCAACGGCACTTAATATCTATCAAACACTGCAGAGATTATTTCACTCAAACTTCATAACAACCCAATATTAATAGTATACTCTTACATGCATTTAAAAGGAGCTCTGGTAACGTCATGGTTATAAATCGGGCTGTGAACCACAAGGTCAGCAGTTCAAAACTACCAGCTGTTCCACGGGAGAAAGATGACTTTCTGCTCCCATAAAGATTTACAGCCTCGGAAACACTGTACAGGGTCGTTATGAGTCAGAACCGACTCCATGGTACATAACAACATACATTTAAAAGACAGGGAAAAGTGAGGCACAAAGCCTAGCACATAAATCCTGATGCTAATGTGATATGATAATCTCAACAAGATTCGAATTATACTTCAGCAAATGTCCTTCTACCACACGAAGGTCATTCTACATTTCACATTTCCTAAGTATATTTGTAAATATGCTATAAACATACCCATTTATGTTGTTGACTGTGTGCTCATAACTGTTTTATGTTAAGTGCCGTTGAGTCGATTCCAACCTATAGCGACCCTGTATAGGGTTTCCGAGGAGCAGCTGGTGGGCTTGAACCGCTGACCTTGCAGTTCAAACGGCTTTGCAGTCTGACGCGCTAACCCACAGGGCCATAGATCTGAATAAATGTTTCACGAAGGCCTGATACAGACTAGAGTCCTGGTGTAGTGCTAGAGGGCAAGCACTGGACTGCTGATCACAAGGTCATTCCTTTACAATTCCTATACAGGTTTGTTATGAGTCGGAATCCACTCAAAGGTGCATTTCATCTCAAATTACTTAGTGCCTACTGTATGCCTGGAGTCCTG
>NW_006408962.1:946627-964119 GCF_000296735.1 Chrysochloris asiatica
TTGTGGACATCGGATACCCAAGGAGACGAAGCTGAAGCAGGAGAAGGAGGGGAAAATTAACCGACCTTCTAATTTTTGTCTGCCTCATTCTAAAATTTACACAGTAGACCATTTGTCATCCATGCTGTCCCACAAATAGTTTTTTTGTTTACGATTTATGACAGGTTTATGTTACTTCTATTTGAATTTCTATATTTCCCATGTGGTTTTTATGTTTAATATTAGGGGAGTAGAGCCAGTTAACATTTAGCGAGTTATCTGTTTTCATCTTGCAACGGCCAATATGGGGATGTGGAATTTTTATACAAGTTATAGATGTTTGGCTTAGTACTTTTGGTACATTGTGGCTTATCAAGGGCCAGTGTTAAAACTGCTTCCATGTCTAAGCAAAGAAAACTGCCTACATATTGGTTTGTTCTGGTGGGGGATAAAAGGGATAATAGGGTTCCATTCACTGGTGTAGTTATTGTGGGTACTTTAAGGTTTGGAGCATTTACAAGGCTGTGGTAGAAACAGATACACTCTGTTCAACACGTAATATCTGTGGGATATATATGGAATACACAATCTCAGTGTGCGTACCTTTGACTACAGCTATAGAAGTGTTCCTTTAGACAAAGTCGTGACCCAATTTACTCTGGAGAAGGGCAGAAACGGTTCACATTCCATTATTTGTAAAGTTACCTGCTGTTTGCTTTCATTATTTTTGCTACACTCATTTGTATTTAAATGTTTTAGGCAACCTAAGAACAAATGTACAAGATGCAGTAAAAATGAGTTGCTTGATATTCATTATTTCATGTATATCAAGTGCAGCAGTAAAACAAAACCCATGTATTTAACTTTTTTAGGTTTTTTGCTTTTGTGATTTTTTTTTTTCTTCTTCTTTTTTTTTGATACTTGCCTAACATGCATGTGCTGTAAAAATAGTTAACAGGGAACTTGAGATGATGGCTAGCTTTGTTTAATGTCTAAACGAAATTTTCATGAACAATTCAAGCATAATTGTTAAGAACATGTATTAAGTTGATGTAAGTGGAATAAAAGTTTTATGAATGGACTTTTCAACTACTTTTCTCTACAGATTTTCATGTAAATTAGTTTTTTTGTTTTTGTTTTGTTTTTTGGTTCTGAAACTTCTCTAAAGGAAATTGTACATTTTTGGAAATTTATTCCTTATTCCCTCTTGGCAGCTAATGGGCTTTTAGCAACTTTGAATACAAAGTTTATCATAATCTCAAAAATACTACTAAGATAACTACTACTGTTCCCAACCATGTCCCATTCTTCCCTGTCCCCCCTCTAAAAAAATTAGTTGCTGTTTTTGGAGGGAGATTGAACAGAAAAAAAAGTGATTATGTTCAATTAAAATTTTGGTATATGGCATTTTCTAACTTAGGAAGCCACAATGTTCTTGGCTCATTGTGACATTGGGTAGCATTGACTATAAGTTTTTGTGCTTCCAAATCACTTTTGGTTTTTAAAAATGTATTGATGTTCTTGTAGCCTACCTTCAATTTTGATCCTTTTATTCTATTTGTCAGGTGCCCAGGATCACCTTCCTTTTTTAGCCTTATTCTGTCTTTGTCACCAACCATTTCTACTTGGTGGCCATGTAGAAAAAGGCCGCATGATCTTTTCTGGCTCCACTCAATGTCTAAGAGACCTTGCTTCCTTTGCTTGCATCCCATAAACTCTTTCCCTCATCCTATTTACTGCAGCAAATCTCCTTAGTTGATGAGATTGTGTTTTTCTCCCTCTAAGGCCTCCCTATCCTGAATGGTCTGTCATTGTCTACCTTTAAAGCCTTTCTCTTCCTCTATTCTCTAAATAATGATGGGGCTAAGTTATACCCAAAGCTCACCCTTCAGAATATTTCCTCAGTAAAAACACCAAACAAAAATACCATTTTAAAAGGTGTAATTTTTTTTTTTTTCTTTTAGAATGTAAGCTCCTCAAGAGCAGGGACAATGTTTTCTGTATGTTCTATTGTGCCTAGTACACTGTAAATGCTCAATAAATATTGATGATGGGAGGCAGTGAGTCTTGATGATAGAGTAAGAAACTGAAAATCCTAAATACTGTTTATTGCTTGTTCCATTGTGACCTCAGATTAAATTGGGAAATATCAGCCCTTTTGGATAATTGTCCCAAATATTATCTTCAAATAAAAGTGCAATGGAGGTCTTGGGGTCTTTGTTTTAAGGAGAAAAGCTTTATTAAGCATTTGGGTCAGCATAATAATACGTCTTCACTGATAGCTCGCTTGTTTTACTGTATGTCTTTCTTCTGGTCCAGGGCTAAGGAGGGGTAATAATTTGTAGCTAAGGAAGATTAACTTAGACTGAGGGAAGAGATGGATCTTGTTTAATTATAAATAAAATCTGAAACATGCCACATTGCGTATTAGGTATTTATGTTCACTCACCTAGTTTGAAGCTAAAATTAATAATATTTCATTAATGTTAGCTGTTAATTTAACCTATTTTTATATAGTTCTTTTAAAATTCCAGCTCTCCTTTTAGAAGATTTCCCAGATGAGTTTTTTTACCTTTGAATTTGGATAGTTAATTTGTATGAAATGTACAGCTTAATTCTTTTATCATCCCAAATCCACTCTTTTTGCTTCATGTGGTAGGAGCATGGTAGTGCCAGGAAACGAGCATGTGTGTAGTGTGTGAGGTACTGGAATCAGTACTATGACTTATGGTGAGGGAAGCAGCAGTGTGATCAGTACAAAGGACAGCCTTTCCTACAGCTCCAGCCTATTGTCCCAGCTTTGCCAGTATGTAATAAAACTGTAGAGGGAAGAAGGGGATGTCAAAAGAAATAGAAGAATGTATGTCAAATGACTTTATTGCAGGGCCTTATGGTTTGTTTGTTTTCCTGGCATCCGTACAAAATAGTCACTAATGCCTGAAGTATATGAGATAAGTCAAGGCTAACCTAGATCATTTGTGGTCGACCTCAACCTGAAAACTTTGATTGAAGAAGTGGGTTATGTCAGTGGTGAAGTGTTTGAAATCTCCAGCAGTGGCAAGCATTGCCTTAAAATGATAGCCAGGGAAGAACAGCACTTTATTTGGGTTTAAGTGCATCATAATCACTGAATGAGAGCCAGTGTTTGGCACTCTGGTGCTATGTGCTCAAGAATCATAGATTGTTGTGTTGTATTTTGTCATAAGCCACTTTAAAATTTATAGGGGTGGGATTGTAATACATGCAGTCAAGGTGTGATGGCTGATGCTGGACACTTGTAAAATGGGTAGACTTGTTTTCTTTTCTAAATGTGAAACTACCTTAATAAAATACTTTTCTATTATCTTTAATTTGACAGCCATCACAGTTTGGCTAGTTAATTCCTGCTCTCCATGTAAATGGCATGAGGCCCTAATATAAAGAGATTGGTGCATTTAGGTAGAGATTTTTAGAAACTTCAACAGATGTCTGAAAAAAACTGATTCTCTCTTATGAATGAAAACAAGGTGTTCAAGAACTCAAAGTATGTGTACGTCCAAATATGATTGTGCTATTCTTCTAAACTTTATGAAGATTGTTAGCTCCCAAATACCTCAGAATGTGGAATAATCTCACTAGTAGGCAGCTATTTGGAAAGTATCTATATTTCCATTGTATCATTGTGAACCAGGTTTTTGTTGTTTTTTTTTTAAGGCTTGCATTTTTATCCAGCTGTCAAGCTTGGACAAACACGTGTCTTTTATTTGCTGAAAACAATCTAATACATTTAAGCACGGCACTTAGTTACTCTGTATAAGATGGCAGGTGTTTGAGTACTTCCTAGTTGTTCATGTTACATTGAGTTTATTCCATAAAATTTCTGGAGACCCAATCTAACTACCCTCATAATTATGGGCTTCTGAATTTATAATTCTAGAAATTTGGCAATATTTTCTATGGACTACATGGTTTGGGTCAGCCATTAGTTACTCAATAAAGACTGCTTAGAGGAGATTTTTGTTCTAGCTACTATGCAGAATTAATTGTTCAGTGTCGTTGAGTCCGTTCCAACTCTGACCCTCTGTAGTATTTCTGAGGAATGGCTGGTGAATTTGAAAAAAAGGCTATATGTTGCTGTCCTGCAATTTCATCTTTAATATTGTAGAATCACATGAAGGGGACTTGTTTAAAATGAGTATTCCCAGTAGTCTATATAAAGATTTAAATTTCCTAGGTCTAGACTGGAGCTTGGGACTCGTGGTGTGGGGTTGTAGGATTAACACTGGACTGTGAATCACAGTGTTGGTAGTTCAACCCAGCAGCCACAGCCACTCCTTGTAGCTCCTATGTGGGATCAATATGAGTTTGAACCAACTCGACTATACTTACCATCAGGCTGCAGCCCAGAATAAACAATTTTAGTAATGTTGTGAACAGTGATGCAGTATCCAAATCACTGAATATAGTCAGGTGTTTTGGAAAATAAAGATGCAAGAGTACCTTTTTGAGCTCCCCAAAAGCTATTTATAGCAACAACCTGCTAGCAAATCACTATGCAGTGTTTCTCAAACAGGATTTAAGGGTTAGTTGTCAAAATGGGTCATTCAGAGTAATGGAGAAAGGCCAGCTCTATTTCTGACAAGTCACTATCAGGTGGTTGCCATGAATCGGAATCAATGGATACCTTTTTTGTTGTTGGGGAGAAGATACCATTAAAAAATTAGTGTTAGGAGGGAAAATTAGACTTGCTAATAGAATTTACTGTATGTGTTTTAATTGTAATATATAAATGTCAGTTCCAGATGCAAAACTTTAGAACATTCCTAGTGGTTACGAACTGGGCTGCTAACCTCAGGGTCAGCAGTTCGAAACTACCAGCTGTTCCTTGGGAGAAAGATGAGGCTTTCTGCTCCCGTAAAGATTTACAGCCTCGGAAACCCTGTGCAGGGTCTCTATGAGTCAGAACCAACTCCACAGCACATAACAACAAGAAGGTATAGGTGAATAACTTGATGATTTTGAGGTTCAGGGAAAGATCTCAAAATGAACACACAAAGCACTAATGAGGAAAGAAAACTGTAAGCAGTATAAATTAAAATACAAAAAGATTAAGATAAAATTAAGTCCTTGACAAGTTAGGAATTCTCTCCCAAGTATATCCTAAGCTTGTTAGATTATTTCCACCAGGAAACTATACAAAAAGAATACATACAAGAAACCACTGCAGCTAGACTGTAAATTGGAAACACTCGAAAGGAGAATGGACATAGTCCAGTAGGAAAAAACCAAATGAGTTATGTATATAGCCCAGTTAATGCCGTAGCATGATTGCATTTTAACGATGTTTAGGGGGGAAGTGACTGCCGCAGTGGAATTAATAAAATTATAAAAATTAATAAATACAAAAATTCAAATTAGAAGCTTCCCTTTGGGAAGAGGCAAATGGACAGCCTAGGCAAGGTCATGAGTTGGAATCCACTTGATGGTAATGGGTTTTGGCTTAGTAGTTCATCTTGAAGACTTATTTTAAGTACTGTCAAATCACTTCCGATTCTGACCCTGTATAGGGTTTCTGAGAAGTAGCTTGGTGGGTTTGAACTACCCACCTTAATGTTCGAAGTCTGGAGCATATTTCTACAGCACCAAGATAACAGGTAAAGTTACTAATGTTCTACTTCGGAGGCAGGGTAATGGGTTCCCAGATAGTCAAGCAAGGATTAGAGATGAAACAAGATTATGATTACTCCAATTCTGGGAATCAGAGGTAACAGGAAAACTTTTTAAATGGAAACAAGGACCAACAAACTCAGTAGTACAAGGCCTACTTGAATGGTAAATAAGGTTGCCAGAGAAAACACCAGAAATACATTGTGGGTCCGTTCTGACACATAGAAACCCTGCATAGAATTTACAAGGAGCAGCTGGTGAGCTTGAGCTGCAGACCTTGGCATTTTAAACCAACTTTGCAGTCCAGTGCATTATCCCACAGCGCCACACCAGGACTCCAATATATAAGAGGGCTCAAAAAGTTTGTGGGAACATCCCATTATATTTTATTGCAATTTTCCACAAATTTCTTGAAGCCCCCTCATAAATCAACAAACTTTAAAGTGGCAGGAAATTAAACTTGTCTTTTATATGACCTTTTTACTTTTCTTCCTGTATGATGGTCTTGATGTCATCCCACAACTCTTAGGGTCTTCATTCATTAGTGTCTAATGCATCAAATCTGTTCCTTGAGATAATTTCTTAAATTCAGGTGGGATGGATGTGTTCAAGGTCGTTTTTGACTCTTGTGGACTTGTTCAGCTTCAGCCTCATCTTGCATATGAGCAATTGATGGTCTATTCCATTCCGTCCCTGGCCTTGTTTTGGTTGATGATACGGAACTTTTCCACCATCTCTTTCCACAGATGTAGTCTGGTTTCTGCTATTCCATCTGGTATGGTCCATGTGTGTAACTTATCTTTTATGTGTTTAAAAAAGGTATTTATAATGGAGAAGTCATTGGTCTTAGGAAATTCTGTCATGCAATCTCCAGCCTCATTTCTGTCACCTAGGCCGTATTTTCCAACTACCGATCCTTTGTTTACAACCTTTGCATTTCACTCGGCAGTAATTATCAATACATCTTGATATTACATGTTTGATCAGTTTGAGAGTGAAAAAGTTGTAGAATTCTTCAATTTGATCATTACTGACTTTAGGAGTTGCTGTGTAAATTTATATAATAGTGGTATTAACTGGTCTGTCTTGTGGGCATGTGAACATTGTACTATCACAGACAGCGTTGTACTTCATGACTGATCTAGATACGTAATTTTTAATGATGGTTGCAACGCCATTCCTCCTCCATTTGTCATTCCCAGCATAGTAAACTATGTGATTTGTCAGATTCACAATGGTCAGTGTCAGTCCATTAAAGATTTACACCCTCGGAAACCCTGTACAGGGTCGCTATGGGTCGGAACCCACTCGACGGCACTTAACAACAACAAATGCTTAGGTTATCTGTCTTTATGCATCCTATTTCCTTTTTGGACATTTTCCTAGATTCATACTTTGTATATTCCATGTTCTTACTATTAATGGATATTTACAGCTTTTTCTCTTCATTTTGAGTTGTGTCTCATCAGCAAATGAAGGTCCCAAAGGCTTTTCTCTGTTCTTGCCATCAAGGTCTACTCTACTTTTGATGAGACATTTCTTCCTAACTCATATTTTGAATGCCTTCCAACCTGAGGGGCTCATCTTCCAGCAGTATATTTGGCAATGATCTGGTACTCTTCATCATGTTTGAATATTCTGGTACTGATAGTGTGAAAAATACAGGTTTCAAAAGAGCAGGAATGCCTTCCAGGATGTTAGGTAGCGCACATAGACTATTTTTGTGGAGCCAGAAGATAAGTCACACCAATCAGTCAGCCTCTCTTTTAGGTTCTTCTCTTCTTAACCTTTAGAAGAAATGAACTATATTCCGTCCTAAATCACACTCTGTGTCTCATGGTTTTCAATGTATTTCCTCATATTCCTTATAGATGATAAAATTCTGTTTTTAGTTGGTTTCTGTAGGAAAAGTCTACTGATTTGAAGAGAGTTGAAAATATAGAAACTACTTATTTATAATGAATCTTAAATAGTACTAGATCTAGTATGAATAGGCTACTTGGTCCTCTCCCCACACAAACACACACACACTCTCTCCAAGGATTACCAATAAAATGGGAGAATTTTATTTTTGTGTGTTTTTGAGACTTTGTTAGGTGTCATGAAGTCAGTTCTGGCTCATAGTAACCTTATACAAACAAAATGGAACACTGGGGTCCTTCACCATCCTCACAATTGTATGTTTCAGCCTGTAATTCATTCCAACCACTGTGCCAATTCATCTTAGAGGGCTTCCTCTTTTGTACTGACCCTCTACTTTACCAAGTATGATGCCCTCCAGGGATTGGTCTCTTCTGATAATATGTCAAAAGTATGACAGATGCAATCTGGCCATCTTGGCTTTTGTTTTCTAAGGAGCATTGTGTCTGTACTTCTTCCAACACAGATTTGTTGGCTGTTTTGGCAATAATCTTTCAGTATTCTTCAACACACCATAATTAAAATATCGATTCTTCTCCAGTCTTATTTATTATCCAACTTTCCCATGCATATAGGGTGATTGAAAATAACTTGGGTCAGACACACCTTAGTCCTCAAGGTAACATCTTTGAGACCTTAGTCTCTTGAAAGGAGCTTAAGCATTGGGCTGCTAACCACAACAAGGTCAGTGGTTGAAAACCCACTAGCTGCTCTTCTGGAGAAAGATGTTATCTCCCCATTAAGATTTACAGCTTCTGAAACCCTATATAAAAGGCATCAACTTGATGGCAATGGATTTTGACTTGATAGTCAGTCTCAAAGGTTTTAACAGGGTTACAGTTGAAGAATCTCCAAAAATTTGAAAGTAAATTTATTTGCAAAAAGCTCTAGATTACTGAACTTTTCTCCCCATCATCACTGGCTTTCTTAGTGGAGAAAGGGGAAGTAATCCAATGGGACTACTTCACTGTTTTGGCATCTGTGTGGCAGAGGGTCATGTAAGGCTCATGGGAAAGATTTGTTGAAGGCAGTGATGGCTGGCTATGCTGATGGCAGAGTGAGAGGCGACTGTTTATTTCGGGCTTGTAGGGGCAGAGTCCAGGAATGTTTCCTATGCCATTCAGTCAGGACCAGGACAACCTATTGTTATTTGCTGTCAAGTCAGCTCTGAGTTAGGATGACCTTATGTATAACAGAATGAATACATTCTGTGTATAACACTGCCCAGTACTGTGCCATCCTCACAATCTTTGGTATGCTTGAATACATTGTTGCAGTTACACATCAGTCTATCTCTTGGAGGGTTTCCCTTGTTTGCACTGACACACTGCTTCACCAAGATTTGTCTTTCCTGATATGCTCAAAGTAAACATAAGGAAGTCTTGCCATTCTCACTTCAAAGGAGTATTCTGGCTATATCTCCTCTAAGACAGATTTGTTTGTTCTTCTGGCAGTCATTGGTATAGTCAATACTGTTCACCAACACCACAATTCAATTAAGTAAATTCTCCAATCTTTCATTTTCACTGTCCACCCTTCACATGAATATGAGGTAATTGACAAGACCATGGCTTACAGCAGGTGCAAATGGGTTCCCTGGATGGGATTCCCATGGACATTCTGTGGAGTGGACCAGGAGCCAGTCATAGGCAGGAGCTGGCAAAGTAGACTTGAGAGAGAACCTGGTCTCTGAAGAATTGGTGAAAGTGACTCAGAAGGTTGTCTTAAACATCTGTCATGGTCAGAGGGAGTTGATGCCCAGATTCCTTCACCTCCAGTCAATTATAATCTTTCCTGGCCCCTCCCCACTGCAACTGAGAGGATCCAGAGCAGCCAAGCGAGTGAAGGAGGACTGGATTAGGTAGGGACTTAGAAAACTGACCACCAGCCACTTCCATCTATTGCATGGCTTCCAGTTGGGAGCAAGTCCAAGCAGAGAGAGGCAAGAAGCTTTAACATGAAATGCAGTTAGAGTTTTGAACTATTACTATACAGAACTAAATATTATCTAAATGTAGAATTGACACATTGAATAGTAATGATCAAAAACCAGACAAGTAAGTTCTGAGATACCATCAAGGACATCATGCTTGAACAAAGCAGAGAAAAGATCTAAATGGATGTTAGAGGAGACTCTGAAACTTGCTGTTGAATGGCATGAAGTAAAAACTGAAAACAAGATTTCAAAGGGCAACTCAAGAAGACAAAGTAAAATAATGAAATGTGCAAAACCTGGAGTTAGAAAACCCAAAAAGAAGAACACTCAGCATTTCTCAGGCTGAGAAATAAAAGCCTTGAGTTGAAATATTGAAGGATTCTATGAACAAAACAGTCTTCCTTATTCACTGTCTAACTTTCACATGCTTATGAGAGTATTGAAAATACTAAGGCTTGGAGCAGGTACATCTTAGTCCTTCAAACTGACATCTTTGCTCTTAAACACTTTAAAGAGGTCTTGTTCACTAGATTTGCCTAATGCAATATGTCATTTGATTTCTTGACCACTGCTTCCATGAGTGTTGATGATTAAACAAAATGAAGTCTTGTACAACCTCAATCTTCTCTCCAATTATATAGATGTTTACTGGTCCAGTTGTGAGGATTTTTGTTTTGTTTATATTGAGGTGGAATCCATACCAAAGGTTGTAGTCTTTGATCTTCATCTGTAAGTATTTTAAGTCCTCTTCCCTTTCAGCAGTAAGGTTGTATCATCTTGCATATCGCAGGTTATGCAAGATGGTGAAAGAACACAACCCTGCTTTACACCTATCCTAGTTTTAAGTTATTTGATGTTTATTGTTCTGTTCTAACAACTGCCTCTTGGTCTATGTACAGGTTCCTCATGAGCACAATTAAATGTTCTGGAATACCCGTTCTCTACAAGGTGGTTCATAGCTTGTCATGATCCACACAAATTGAAAGCCTTTGCATAGTCAATAAAGGACAAACATCTTTCTGGTATTTTCTACTTTCGGCCAAGATCCATCTGACAATCAGTAATGATATCCCTCATTCCACATCCTCTCGGAATCTAGCTTGAACCTCTGGAAGTTAATCTGTCAATGTATGGTTACAGCCACTTCTGTATTTATTAAAATTTGCTAGCATAAGATATCAATGATATTGTCTGATTATTTCTGCATTTCTTTGGTTCACCTCTCTTTGGAATGTGAGCAAACATGGCTCTCTTCCAGTCAGTTGGCCAGGTAGTTGTGAGTGCCTCCAGTGCTGCATCAGTTTGGTGAAAGATTTCAATTTGTATTCCATCAATTCCTGGGCTCTTGTTCTTTGCCAATGCTTTCAATGCACCTTGGACTTTTTCCTTCAGGATCATTAGCTACTACTGATCATATGCTACCTCTTGAAATGGTTGAACGTTGACCATTTCTTTTTGGTATGTATGTTCCTTCAATCTTCTTTAGATGCTTTCTGCATCATTCAATATTTTGAAAGAATTGATGCATTTGAGTTATGGTGTTGGAGGAGAATATTCAAAGTACCATGGACTGCCAAAAGAACAAACAGATCTGTGTTGGAAGAAGTAAATCCAGAGTGCCCTATGGAAACCAGGCTTGGTCAGACTTCGTCTCTTGTACTTCAGACATATTATCAGGAGGGACTAGCTGCTGGTGAAGAATAACGTGTTTGGTAGAGTGGAGGGTCAGAGAAAAAGGAAGACCCCCAATGAAATGGATTGGGACAGTGGCAGCAACAGTGGGCTCAGCCATTAGCAATGACACGGTACAGGGCAGTGTTTCATTCTGTTGTGCATACATATGCTTTATTGACTATGCAAAGGCATTTGTGTGGTTCATAACATATTATGCATAGCATTGTGAAGAATGGGAATTCCAGAACGTTTCATCGTGCTCTTGCAGAACCTATAAAGAAACCAAGAAGCAGTCATTCAGAGCAAGGAAGTACTGTGTGGTTTAAAATCAGAAAAGGTGTGCATCAGGGTTGGATCCCTTCACCAGATTTATTCAATCTGTATGCTGAACAAACAATCCAAGAAGATGGATTATATGAAGAACAGCCTTTCTTGCTGAAAGTAAAAAGGACTTGAAGCACTTAGTGAGGAAAATAAGTATTTCAGTCTTCAGTATGGATTTCACCTCAATATAAGAAAAAAGGTCCTCACAACTAGACCAATAAACAACACCATGATAAACTGACAAAAGATTGATACTGTGAAGGATTTCATTTTACTTGGATCCACAATCCATATTCTCAGAAGAAGCATTTAAGAAATCAAACATAATCAACTAAGTAAGCCTACAACCAGCAGAAGAAAAGAAATAAGGTTACAGCAGAAATAATGAATTAGAATACAGGAAAACAATAGAAAGAATAAGATGAGAAATTGGATCTTTGAAAGGATTAATAAAACCAACAAACCATTGTCAAATCTAACAAGAGAAGGAGAAGATACAAATAACATGAGTAAGAAATGATAAAGGACCAACCAAATTTAAAAGGACAATACAAAATACTATGTAGAATTGTACTCCAAGAAATTTGAAAACCTAGAAGAAATTGACAAATTTCTAGAAACACACACAACCTATCTAAACAAACCCAAACTGAAGTAGAAAACGTGAACAGGCTTTTAACAAGAGAATAGATTGATCAAGTCATTAAACAAATCCCAACTAAAAAAGTCCAGGCTGAGATGGCTTTACTGATGAATTCTACCAAACATTCGGAAGAGCTGACACGAGTTCTACTCAAACTATTCCATAATACAGAAAAGGATGCGAAACTCCCCAATTCATTTTACAAAGCAAGCATAATCCTGATGCCAAAGCCAGGCAAATATATCACTAAAAAAAAAAAATTATAGATCAATATCCTTCATGAACACAGATGCAAAAATTCTCAACAAAATCTTAGCCAATGCAATCCAATAACATATCAGAAAAAACATCATGACCAAGTGAGATTCATACCGGGTATGCAGGGATGGTTTAATATTAGAAAAACAATAAACGTAATCAACCATAAAAGTAAAGGGAAAAAAATCACAAGATCATATCAAGGACATTATGTTTGGTAGAGTAGGGAGTCGGGAAAAAAAGGAAAACCCCCAATGAGATGGATTGGCACAGTGGCAGCAGCAATGGGCTCAAGTGTAGCAATGATGGTGAGGTTGGTACAGGACTAGGCAGTGTTTCATTCTGTTGTGGGTGGGGTTACGATTCGACAGCACCTAACAATAACAAAAAAGGTGCCTGGCAGTCTGCTTCTGAAAGGTCACAACCTTGAAAATCCTGTGGAGCAGTTAGTTCTACTCTACACACAGGAGTCACCCTGAGTCAGAATTTACTGGATGGCAACTGAACACCAAAAACAGTGATAAAAATACAGTGCTGGAGATTTCATATCCATTCTAGAGTTAGGACTGAGTCAGCCATTCTTGGTGCCATTTGTAATCTGATAAACAAGAGAGCTGTTGGTGGGTTTGAAACGCTGACCTTATGGTTCCCAGTGCAGTGCTACAGGGTCGCTATGGGTGGGAATCGACTCGACAGCACTTGACAATAACAACAAACAAGAGAAGTTGTTCCTTCCACAAAGAATAGAAAAAGAAGAGGTACCCAGAGAATCAGGAAAGGGAAAAACAGAGTGAGAGGCAGTACTGTGGGATAAAGCGTTGGGCTGCAAGGTCGGTTTGAACCACAGGATGGGCAGTTCAGACTCACCAGCCACTCCTTAGAAACCCTATTTGGGGTCACTATGAGTCAGAACTGACTTGATGACACTTAATTCCATTTCAGACTTCAATGGAGGTTGCAGACTAAAAATGACTACGAAGAAAGGCTCTGAAAGTCAGTCACTGGATCACAGTGATGGGGTCCACAATTGAGATCATGCTTGATGATGCAGGACTGGGCAGCGTTTTGTTCAGTTTGTGCAAGGTCCCCATGAGTAAGGTGACACCAGAGCAGCTAAAAACACGACAGTTCAATAACCCTGGGCTATGTAACTCATTTCCTGAGCTGGGGTTCCATGAGACCTCTCAATCTTTACTGTCAAAGCTGCTTATCTGATTTTACAGTAAAAATTCTTTACCTTTGCACAAATATGTACATTTGCAGACTTTTCGTTCACAGATACCTGGTCAACCTGAGCAATTGTCTATATTCATGCTTGTTATTGTTACATGCCATTTAGTCGCTTTTGTTGGAGTAGAACTTTCCTATAGGGTTTTCTTGGATGTGACCCGATGACACCTAACAATAACAACAACAGCAACTTTTATGGGAGCAGATTGCTAAGTGTTCCTCCCTTGGAGACACTGGGTGTGTTCAAACCATCAACTTCTTAATTAGTAGCCAAACATTTAAGGTTTGTGCCGCCAGGGCTCCTTGTGTTCTTGCTAGAATGATACAAATTTAGAACTGGCTGCTAGCTTGGAGGAGTCCTGGTGTGGCACTGTGGGTTAATGCACTGGACTGAAGGTTGGTTTGAACCACAAGGTTGGCTGTTCAAGATCACCAGCTGCTCCTCTGAAACCCTATACAGGGTCGCAATGAGTTGAAAGCACGCAACAACAACAACAACAACAAGCCAGCTTAGAGGGCTCCTAGTGCTACCCCTTCGTGTGGCAAATGAGGGGATGAATAGACATGTTCATTGGCTTGTCTACTGTCCCACTCTTGGTGACATGACTGGGTGTCTGCTCTGACTTATTTCACCTAGCACAATGTTTTCAAGGTTCACCAACATCATAACATAAATCAGAACTTCATTTCTTTTTATGAATGAATAATATTTCATTGTGCATAGTCCACATTTTGTTTATCCATTTATCTCTTGATGGGCACTTGGGTTGTTTCCAACTTGTAGCTATTTGTAGTGCTGCAATGAACATAAGTGTAGATACATTTTTTTGAGTCCCTACTTTCAAGTCTTTTGAGTATATACCTAGAAGTGAAATTGCTGAGTCATATAGTAATTGTATGATAAACTTTTTGAGGAACCTCCCTCCGAACTGTTTTCCACTGGGGCTATACCATGTTGCATTACCACCAGTAATGCATGAAGGTAGCAATTTTTCTACATCCTCAATAACGTGTTACATTCTGGTTTTCTGCATAACCATCCTAGTGGATGTGAAGTGGCATCTTATTGTGGCTTTGATTTGCATTTCTGTCATGGCTAATGATGTTGAGCATCTTTTTATGTGCTTATTGTTCATATGTGTATCTTAATTGGAGATCTATCTATTCAAGTCCTTTGCCCATTTTTAAATAGCGTTGATTGATTGTCTTTCTGTTGTTGAGTTATAAGGGTTCTTTATATATCCTGTGGGAGGAAGATGAGGCTGTCTGCTAACATAAAGATTTAGAGAGTCACTGTAAGTCAAAATCAAGGATCTCTGGTAGCATAGTGGTTACGAGTCAGGCTGCTAACCTCAAGGTCAGCAGTTCAAAACTACTATCTGTTCCATGGGGGAAAGATGAGGGTTTCTGCTCCCATAAAGATTTACATCCTCCCAAATCACTATGAGTTGGAACCAACTCCACGGCACACCACCACCACCATAAGTCAGAATCAACTCAACACTGGTGACTAGTGGTGATATATATATATATATGGAGCTCTGGTAGTGTAGTGGTTACGAATCGGGCTGTGAACCGCAAGTTCAGCAGTTCGAAACTACCAGCGGTTCTGCGGGAGAAAGAAGAGGCGTTCTGCTCCCGTAAAGATTAACAGCCTCGGAAATGCTGTACAGGGTCGCTATGAGTCGGAACCGACTCCACAGCACTTAACAACAACAACAACATATATATATACAGTCAGAGTGCTCCTTGGAGGCCAGGATGGCCAAACTTTGTCTCTGATAGTTCAGATATATTGTCAGGAGGGACCAGTAGCTGGAGAAGGATTTCATGTTTGGTAAGGTGGAGGGTCAGAGAAAAAGAGGATGGATCCAGCAAGATGGATTGGCCAAGTGGCAGCATCAATGGGCTCAAGCGTGGCAACAGTAGTGATGTTGGCCCGGGATCGGGCAGTGTTTCATTCTGCTGTACATAAGGTTGCTATGAGTTGGTACTGACTCAATGGCACCTAACAACAACAACATATACATATGTATACATTCTGCAGATTGTGTGTTGCTTCACTTTTGATAAAGTCCTTTGATTCACAAAACTTTAAAATTTTAATGATGACAGACGAGTCTGCGCCTCCTTTTACACAGTGATTAATGCGTCCACTGCCAAGAGTTTATATCATTGTCCACAGCCCCGCTCACACCCCATTCTTCCCACTCCTAGGCTCTAAAATGACAAGTTGAACTTCACAGATCTTTTTTCAAACAAACAAAAACCTACCTCATTTTGAGATTAGAAATGAACCTGTTCAGAAGGGAGACAGGGAACTGGGACAGGCAGCAGAGTCTACAACATCCTTGACTGTTCTAGGGATCTCCCCAGGCAGCCCCCCATGAACCAACTGAGGAGCCACTGGGTTCTCATCCCTCAAGATTTGTAGTCAGAAGACCCAAAGCCAATGACTTGCTGACATTCCTGAATCCTTCCTGAGTCTCAGTTTCCTCATTTGTAAATTGGAAAAAATGATCAAAACAAAAGGCAAATTCAAAGTCATAGAGTCAATTTAGACTCATAGGACAGAATAGAACTGTAAATCTTTATGGGAGTAGACAGCCTCATCTTTCTCTCAAGGAATAATTATAACTCAAAATAGAAGATAAAGAAGGCAAGAATTCTACTGCTGAACACCCCTATAGTAGAAGTGGTAGAACAAATGAGTTTCCTCAAATTCCCACTAGATAAAGTTGAAAGGTTATATTTAGGGGGTGTATTCTTTCACCATACTACTTATTTATTTAATCTGTATGCTGAGCAAGTAGTCCAAGAAGCTGTACTATATGAAGAAGAATATGGCATTAGGATTGGAGGAAGACTCATGAACAACCTTCAATATGCTGGCTGAAAGTGAAGAGGACTTAAAATACTTACTGATAAAGATCAAAGTCCACAGCCTTTGGTATGGGTTGCACCTCAACATAAAGAAAACAAAAATCCTAACTACTGGACCAATAAACAACATCCATACCAATGGGGAAAGTATTGAAGTTGTCAAAGACTTCATTTTGCTCAGGTCAATCATTAACACTCATGGAAGCAGCAGTCAAGAAATCAAATGACATATTGCATCAGACAAAACTCCAGCACAAATGAGAGGAGGGGAGGGAGGGAGAGGAAGAAAGAACACAGGGTAGGGAATAGACACAGGAGAGCCTGGGTGCTGGGGGGTAGGGGGGAGGGGAGTTGGCAATACATAAGAAGGGGGAGGGGGAAAAGAAGCACAAGATGGATGAGAGAACAGTTGGATAGGTTCTCATGGGCTGGGTGGGACAGAGGTAAGTGACAATGTATGCACAACCATGTAACAACAGGGCTTCAGGATACAGGGATTGAGGCATGGCTTGAAAGGGGAAAAGGGGAATAATTTTAAGATGCTTGGCTGTCTTTTGAATCTTGGTCTCCCTTGCCCACCATTATAAAATAGACACTTGAGGGTGAGGGGGAATAGCCAGAAACATCAAAACAGAAAACATGTAAGCCCGTCTTCAGCCTATAACTGACTGGAATAACTTGAGGGGGGCTGGAAACTGCCCAGACCCAAAATGGGGGGGTGGGGGTGGAGGGGCTATAAAGGCAAGAAGTGACTGGCTTACAAGCTTTCAAGAGGAAGCCTAGTTCCAGATGGGGCAATGGTAGGCAGAACCTCCACTGAATGATTTCCAATCTGTTGGGACCAGGCTGGCGAAAGGAAATGGGGATAAGACTCTTGTGGTACAATAGTGAATAACTGCCATCAGGACTGACTGTGAGGGTCAGAAATGTAGAGGTAGATTTTTTTATTTCTCTTTTATGGCAAAAGGACAAGAGTGATTGATTTTGCAGCCCAGGAAT
>NW_006408962.1:979164-988136 GCF_000296735.1 Chrysochloris asiatica
TTGCTGTTAGCTGCCATGAAGTTGGCTCAGACTCATGGCAACTTTATGCACAACAAAATGTGGCCTGGTCTGGCATTATTCTCACAAGTGCCAGCATATTCCAGTCCACTGTTGCAGAAATAATGACAACCCACCTCACCAAGGGTCTCCCATACCCTCGCCAGTATCTGTTTCACCAAACATGATGTCCTCCTGTCTATCAGGTAATGTACTGTTGTGACCCATAGGTTTTCATTCACTCATTTTTGGAAATAGTTGACCATGTCTTTTTTCCTAGACTATCTTAGTTTGGAGGTTCTGCTGAAAACTGTCTACCATAGATGATCTTGCTGGTCTTTGAAATATCAGAGGCATAGCAACACGCAAGCCACACAGTGTTACAAACTGACAGGTGATGGTTAAATGCCTGTAAAGTTTTCTAAATGCTTATTTTCAATTTCTGTACTTGCTGTGGACAGACAAAAATAGTTTGTGGATCTGTATCAATTTGATACATAGGCCACACTTTGAGTAGCACTGCCCAGCATAACAAATTAAGTTCCCAGTTGGGCTGCTAACCACATATACCAGCCAACCTACAGGAGAAAGATGAAACTTTCTGCTCCCACAAACATTTATAGCCTCAGAAACCCTGTACAGGAATACTATGAGTCAAACCAATTCGAGGGCATACAGCAACAACAAAATGCGCATTGTTCAATAACACTGTTTACATTTTCATAATGTGTCAACCTTCTCATGAATCTGGATTCTGGTTGTCCCATTTCCATTAATCTAGCTTCCCTACCCCCTTACCCCCTTTCTTATCTCATCACCTTCTTATCTTTGCTTTAGGTTAAATGTTGACCATTTGGTCTCATCTGGCTCTTATTTATTTTACAGAGCACAAAACTCACAGGTTAATCAGTTACTGAACTGAAAGGTGATTTCTGGCTTTTTTTTTTTTTAAGAATTTGTGGTTTGTTTGATGTTTTTCTTCCATTCTATCCAGGACCATCCGTTGTGTCCATGGTGAGAAGGATGGGTTGTGATAGCTAGACACTTTCTAGTTCTTCTGGTCTCAGGATGGATGGCACATCACGATCCTGAGCAGCTGTCTATAGTACAAACTGTTAGGGGGTTTCTCAAAAGGGAACCTTAAGATGTTTGCTTGTCATTCACTTATTAAGTTTGTGTGTCTGCATTCTATAGGTGAGTTATGGTTTATGTCATTATTTAAACCTTTCTCAGAACTGTCTTTCTCATGAACTTTTAGTTTCTGTGAAGTATTAAGAGTTCAGTTTAAATGGGAGGAGGGAAGGAGACATTTTCTTTAACAGTGAAACCCAGCACAAAAGAAAAAAAATCTGTGAACCCAACCCTGCCTTTATTTTAAATAGCATTTTACTTATCATAGATGCTTTTCATTAATTTCAAATTTCAAAAATATTTTATTAAAATTCTATTTATTCTGATTATGAGTTTTGGGCATCCCTCCTCTTAAATGTTTTCACTCTGGTTTGAGTCCTGCCTTGGAAAAGTTAAGCAGAGATCTGCACGGGGGGTGGGGGGGGGGGGTGGGGGTTGGGGGGCCTTGTAAGGACTGGCTTCTCCTTGTGCCACCGAAGCCTCTTATTGGCCGGAGACAAATTAGAATCACGTTGGAAAGAACTCTGACCACAGTGTACATAGAGGTCGCTCCAGGGCAAAAGGGGCACAGATAGTCAGCGAAGCTGTGGGGTGAGGCCAGGGCTATTGGAGCAGGATGTGAGATGCAAACAAGTGGACTTACTTAGACCAACCTGGTCTGCTGGTTGATTGTCATGTTGAGGGAGCACGAGGGAGAAGTCAGATGACTCCTAGGTCAGATGGCTATGCCATTCACTAAGAGGGACAAATTCAGGGAGAATTGTTAATGTTGGGCTGGGACATGTTGCCTGCAAGATGGTGGTGGGGCCCACAAGTGAAAATGTTAGGGGTGGGTGTCCTGAGTGCCAGAGCAGGAACTGGGCTGTGGATAATCATAACAATGTTGGCTTAGACTTCCATAGTCAGTTAACTTTGTGTTGGCTCCATCTCATGGGACCCCCTGTGTGTCAGAGGAGACCTGTGCTTCAGTGGGGTTTTCAGTGGTACACTATGGTCAGAGAGCTCCTTCCAATGTGATTTTTTTAGAAGTAGGTTTTTCTTTCAAGGGAACGTAGGGTAGACTCAATCCTTCAACCTTACAGCCAGCAGTCAAGCACATTAACTACCTGAGTCACAGAAAGATTCCTAGACTTACATAGCACTTATATAAGACAGGAATTAGAGGAAAATGTCATTAAATTGATGTTGTTTATAAACAATATAATCAGTCATTCTGTACTTTATTTGATGCTGATCATGGGGACTGTTGTTGCTGTCGTTAAATGCCATCAAGTCTGTTCCGACCCATAGCGGTCCTGTATAGGGTTTCCGAGGAGTGGCTGATGGGTTTGAACCACCAACCTGTGGTTCAAACAGATCTTGTGGCCCAGCGTATTATCCTGCAGCGCCACACCAGGACTCCTAGGAACTGTTAGAGGAATTTAAAAATCCAGATTAATTGTGAAAATTCAAAATAGGTGGGTCTCCTGTGACAGACCCAAGTCATTGTTGTTCAATGTCATCAAGTGGGTTCTGACTCCTGGTGACCCTGTGGAGAGCAGAACAGAACGTTCGTGGTCCTGCACCATCCTTACAATAGTAGGTATGTTTGAATGCATTGTTTCAGCCACTGTGTTAATCCATCTGGTTTGTGGTGATATGCCGTGGAGTCGGTTCCGATTCATAGGGACCCTGTGTAGGGTTTCCAAGGCTGTAAATGTTTATGGGAGCAGAAAGCCTCATCTTTCTCCCAAGAAACCAACCACTGACAGTTTCAAACTGCTGACCATGAGATTAGCAGCCTGACTCATAACCACGATGCTAGCTGGTTGAGGGTCCCAAATAAAACAGACAACATAAGAATTCAGCAGAGGAGGGGGAGTTATCTCTAACATTCATGGGTACTCCATAATTCCTCCTGTCTCTACATTCCTGAAAAAAGAAAACAGCGTGTTTCTTAGCTGGGTATTGAATTTCTAATTAAAAAGGAACGATCTTTCTAAAATTTAAGTCTTTTCCAGGGCAATGGATAAACGTTAGGGTTTCACAAGCTTTTGTCTGTTGAGTTAACACCAAAGCCAGAGTAGGTGGGCCACACAAGAATGAGCAGTAGCTGAGAAACTCGAAAACAACGTTTGTTACAGAAAAGACTGGACAGCCAGTCTCCTTCCCACAGGTCCTGTTCAGTAGGGAGGGCGGGGCCTCTAATATGTCAATTCTACAATCTAGATGCTGTCGTTAAGTGCCTTTGAATCGATTCTGACTCATAATGACCCTGTACAGGATTTCCAAGGAGCAACTGGTGGGTTTGAACCACTGACCTTGAGGTTAGCAGTACTTATCCTACAGCACCACCCCAGGACTATTTAGGGAAATCCATTTGTCTAAAATAGATCTATATCCCATTAGCTGGTCTCAGATATGGTAAAAAGATCAGAACTTATGAAAATGATTGCGTTTTCTTGACTTCTATTAATTTGTGGATCTTTCTAGCCAACAAATATTGATTGTGCACTATGCCAGCCCTCGGCAGTGTGCTGGCCCCCGAGTACTCACTAATGAATGACATAGCCTTGTGTAATGTCCAGCAGGAATGTACAAGGGGGCTTCAAAAAGTTTGTGAAAAATTTCATTGCCTTTTAATTCCATTTTCCCACAAATTTTTTGAAACCCCTTGGTAAATGGCCATATACAGGGGCAGACTGTCCAACAAGAAAGGTAAGCACAGGATTATTTGTGCTTACTTACTAATCTGTAGTGAACAAGTTCACGTTTTTTCATTACATCAAATATTCTGTCTCTAGGTATGACTGGTAGAGTCCTCATGTGGCTCTGTAGATTAATTCTGACATCTGTCTTTCCCTAACCCACAGCACCCGCCTACATAATCAAAGCCTCTTTTCGATTGTACAATATTTGACAAGAATGGAGTATCCAGTAAGCAAGATTAGCATGGGCTTACTCGTGCTTTCGAACAAGATGTGGTGAAAACTTTGTGAAATTGTGCACTACAGCTTAGTAAGTAAGCACTAGTAAACCCATGCTTACCTTGTTTATTCGGTAATCTGCTCCTGGCCATCCATCACTCTTCTATCTGCTTGATTTCTACTTGCCAGTCTTGAATCACAGCGCCAAAAAGCTTAGAAATACCTGGCTCAAAGCATGTGTTTTACAAAGAAGGAAGAAAGCTCCACAGAAGGTAATTTGCCCAAAAGCAGTAAGCAAAACACTGGGTCTGACACAAGTCCTTAGGTGAAGAGTTCTGTGATCTGACAGTAACATCAAAGGGTAAGAAAACTAATCTTGTTCCTAGCCTTTGAATAACATGAAAACTTTGTAGCAAAGACTTTTTGTTGTTAATTTGCTGTCAAGTCAGTTTGGACTTAGAGTGATCCTGTATAGAGTTTCCAGTGAGCAGCTGGTGGGTTTAAATCGCCAACCTTGTGGTTGTCTATGCTATTTTACAGCACCATAACACGGGACTTCAGAAAACGTGTGGCCTGTCTATTGTTTGTCTGAAAATTGAGCCACATGTATCAGTTCAGTTCCTGATCTAAAGGGTGACTAAGGGCCATGGTCTTGGGGGTTCTATCAATTTCTATCTAACCAGTAAAGCCTGGTCTTTTTTCTGATTTTGAGTTGTGTTCCACATTTCTCCCACGCTATCCAGAATCGTCTAATGTGATCCGTTTCGGAGCAGTTGGTAGTAGTAACCAGGCACCATCTAGTTCTTCAGGGCTCAGGGCTGTGGCGGTTCAGGCTCATGGGGCCTTTTAGTTCACTGGACTAAGTGTTTCTATGCGTCTTCAATTTTCACCATTATTCTTTCCTCCAAACAGAGACAGACCAATAGTTAGTTGCACCTTAGATGACTGCTCATGAGCTTTTAAGACCCCAAAGTAGGATGTAGAACATTGTCTTTGTGGACTTTGTTATGCCAACTAGCCTCAGTGTCCCCTGAGACTAAGTCCTGAGCCCTCAGGCCCAGCAACTCATTCCCTTAAGATGTGTCATTACGTCTAGGAAGTTTTTATAGCTTTGCCCCCTGTATGCTTTACCACGTTCCCAGATATATTTGCAGTAAATGTAAACAAATATCCATGTACAAGTATCCTCCGTCCAACCTAAAGCCTGTGTGTCTATCCATGCGTCACTGTTACTGCAGAACTGTGTATTGAACAGGATTTACCTCTGTTCCCATTAACTCCTGCACTGCTCCTCATGTCTTCCCATCGCCATCATTTTCTTTACCCACCTCCATCTTATTGTATATTGCCTTCCCCTAACACCCGTTACCATGTGTCTATTGTGTGTCACTGTAGGATAAACACTGGACTGCTAACTGCAAGGTTGGCAGCTCAAACCCATTAACTGCTCCTTGGAAACCCTACACAGGGTTGCTGAATCAGAACTGATTCAACAGCACTTAACAATAGCAGCCATCTAAACAGTGAGTTATTTTTCCTTTCCCTCCCGACCTTGGTAATCATCAAAGAATGTTTCTTGTAGTGTGTAAACCTTTTCTTGACTTTTTACAATAGTGATCTCATACAATAACACTGGTGAGGTTTGTACACTTTAGAATAATCAATCATTTGACATCAAAAGGTCATCATTGACCAAAAGGCAAAGCTCAATAGGGTTGGGAAAAGAGGAACAGAAACAGAAAACATAGGGAGGAAGTGGGATAAGTGATGTTACAATGAGGAGATTACAATCAATGAAATGAGACAAAATGTGTATGAATTATTGAATGTAAAACTGATGATCTGCTCTGTAAACCTTCACCCAATTCACCATAAAAAGTTCTTAAAAAAACAAAAAAATCATACCCATGGAACAATTCCCTTATCTTTATATTTTATCTTTTCCACAAACTTTTTGAATCCCTGTATTTTCAGTGTTCACTGAACTCCAACAGATGCTCTGTGTGGCTGAGCCATTTAACTGGGTTGGTTACTGTATACACGAGATGAACAGCAATGGTCTAGGCCACTGAGCAGTTTATGAGACTGGCTACCATGACGCAGGGTGCCATGTTGTGCAAAGGTCCTGAGCATTTAGTGTCCGGGCACTCATCTGAGTGACTATTCACAAAGCTATGGGAGTCAGCCAGGGTACTGTGGGGTTGGGCTACCAAGATACAGGCATACACAGGGTCTGCCTTATTGACACGGGGGTCTAAGGAGGGCGTGCCATGCAGAGAGAAGAAAGCCAGAGTCAGTGAATAGGACTCGAACCTGAAGTCAGCAAACTGGGCAGATTAGAGTGGTGCCGATTTGTAGAGACCTGGAGGAGTCGCCAAGGACCTCTGTGAGATTCACACACAAATAAAGAGTGTCTGTTAGGTAAGCACATGTTTCTGGTCAACATCTCCTGCTACCTCCAGATCTGGTCAGGGAGAGCCAGGGACAATTTGAAAACCTCGACCTGCCCACCACCTCCCCCCACAGAGGCCTCAAAGCATCTCTGAAATCTGAGCAGCCTCAATTTATTGGGACAGAATCAATTTAAATTGCTGTCTGCTTGAGCCACAACATCATATGTTTTTCATCAATAATTTAACTATCTCAGTACTAGAGGCTCTAGGGGGTGCCTGGAGAGCTCCATTCATTATTAACAGGCACTTACTGCTGGCATCTGGGTGAGTGCTGGGACCACAGCCAGCACTAGGTCCAAGTTGACCCCCCCCCACCCCGTCTCCCGCCCCCTCCTCTGCCCTTCATTCCCACATTCTTTTCCCTGAAGCTGATCCTTGTCAACTGGTGTAGATACGCTACCAATTCTGTAGAACTTTATACATATGTATCTTTCTGATCAGCCTGGTATAGTGCTGAGGGTTAATGCACTAGACTTCAAAGTCGGTTTTAACAGCAAGGTCGGCAGTTCAAGCTCATCAGCCACTCCTCGGAAACCCTATACAGGGTCGCTATAGATTGGAACCGACTTGATGCCACTTAGCAACAACAACAATCATTCTGATCAGCAGAAATACAGAAGTCTAAAAGAAAAATCTGAAAAGCCTGTACTTGTAAGAACATGCTCTCACCATGTTTAAAAAGATTTTGTTTCTGTATATGGGAAAAAAACACATTTTTTTGTAAATATGTTGCTAGTAGGTACGATTGAGTTCAGTTTTGACTCATACCAACCCTATTTTCAACAAAACAAAACACTGCCCAGTCCTACGCCATCCTCACCACCATCGCTGTGTCTCAGTGTATTGCTCCAGGCAGTGTGTCAATCCGTCTCATTGAGGGTCTTCCTCTTTAAGTATGTTGTCCTTCTCCAGGGACTGGTCCCTCTTGACAACATGTCCAAAGTATGTGAGATGAAGTCTAACCATTCTCGCTTCCCAGAGGCATTCTGGCTGTAATTCCTCTAGGACAGATTTGTTTATTCTTCTGGCAGTATAAGCAAAAGGTATATTCAATATTTTTCACCAACATTATTAATTCAAAGGTATCAATTCTTTGGTTTGCCTTATTAATTAATTGTTCAGCTTTTGCATCCATTTGAAAATGCCATGGCTTGGGTCGAGCTCACCTTAGTCTTGACAACATCCAATTTTCCTAGATTCATACTTTGTACATTCCATGTTCTGATTATGAATGCATGTTTCTTCTCATTTTGAATTGTGCCCCATCAGCGAATGAAGAGTCTGAAAGCTTTGCTCCATCCGCATCATTAAGGTTGGGTCTATTTTGAGGAGGGACAGTTACTCCTCAGTCATACACTAATAGCCTTCCAGCCTGAAGGGCTCATTTTCCAGCACTATCTCAGACAATTTCCCACAGCTATCGATAGAGTTTTCACTGCCCAGTTTTAAAAGAAGTAGATCACCAGGTCCTTCCTAGTCTGTCTTAGTGTGGCAGCTCAGCTGAAACCTGTCCACCATGGGTGAGCCTGCTGGGATTCAAAATGCTGGTCACATAGCTTTCAGTGTTACAGCAATATGCAAGCCATCACAATAAGGCAGGCAGATTAATTAAATTTAGTTTCATGTAAATTTTCAAGTGCTGTGACCTTATTTTGTACCCTAGATGGTAAATCAGGGCCTACCAGTTATCTATAACTCCTAATATAATGCCCTGTCAAGTTAGAAATGGTGTTTGCCCACCCAAATCATTCTCCACAGCTAATTTCACAAGTGTCTCAGGGGCAGAGCACAATAAGTGATCATAATGAATTTTAGCATTGTGGAACACTTCCCAGGGAATTACATTACAATTAATAAGTTGAAACAGAATTGGGGAAGATGGTTAAAGGGCCTGGCTGGCCTACATCTTCTGTTGCAGAGCTTCTCTGCTTGGCTTTCAGGAGATACATTTTTATGAGAAGAGAATTAGTAGTTTTCTTTAGATTCTCAAGGGGGTCCTTGACCTCTCAAAGGTTAAACATTTTGATCTAATTGAACATTTATGAGACTTTCCCCTTTGAGATATAGAGGGTCAGTGTCCTCCACCTGAAACATGCCTTCCCATGGGTGTACTGAGAATTTTGACAATGCCCACAACAATTATGACAGGGAAGACAGCATGGGGATAGCTTCACATTCTGTAACTGTGGCCGTTCCCTCAACAGCACTTTCATCCTCAAAGAGAATATTGGAATGTAAGTGAGAATGAGTGAAAGCTAACTGTTCTAGTTTATTGGAAAGAGTAAATTGATCCCAAACAAATGATTTCCAACATACTTGAGGGTCAATACCCAGTAGAATAGCAAAATCAACTCTGGTGAATGTAATTGATGCCATTGGATCATACACTTAAAATCACATTTTTGGTTTTATGTATACACACATACACATATATTTGTTGTTGTTGTTAAGTGCTGTTGAGTTGGCTCTGACTCATTGTTGTTGT
>NW_006408962.1:989166-991553 GCF_000296735.1 Chrysochloris asiatica
ACCTTGTGATTCAAACTGACTTGCGGTCTAGTGCTTATCCTGCAACACCACAACAGGACTCTGTTTCTCTCTATATATCTATATCAATGTATAGCTAAATAGATATATAAGTGAGCTGGCGCCTCCATTTTATAAGCACTGGACTGCAAACTTTGACGTCCACGGTGTGAGGCACCCCCCTGCCCCCTCCCCAGCTGCTCCACGGGCAAACGATGAAGCTTTCTGCTCCCATGAAGATTTAAAGCACATCAGGAATCCAACTACATATATATGTTGTTGTTAAGTGTCATCGAGTCAGATCTGACCCATAGTGACCCAGTATAGGGTTTCCAAAAAGCTACTGGTGAACTTAAATCGCCAGCCTTGTGGTTCAAACCAACCTTGCGACAGTCCTGCGCTTATCCTACAGCATCACATTAGGACATATGGAGTCCTAGCGTGGCACTGTAGGATAAACACTGGGCTACTAACTGCAAGGTCGTCTGTTCAAACCTACCAGCTTCTCCTGAGAAACCCTATACAGGGTGACTATGAGTCAGAACTGACTCGATCTCACTTAACAACAACTATATATATATTGTTTAACTACAATCAAAAACAGAGAGAGACAGAGAGTTTGACTGTGATTGGATGTATAATCCTGGTAAATTACCTCACATGTCAGCCTAGCTTTCTCATTTGTAAAAGAGGGCAATAATAATGACACCGACTTTATAGGATTCTTTGTGAGCATTAAATGAGTTAATGCTTTATAAAGGCCTCAGAACAATACCCAGAATTGGCAATAAAGAGCCAATAAATGGCTATTATCTTCACAATAAGTTTGATTCACTATGTAGTGAAATTCTTCAACTAGCTCCAAGTCAGTTGATTGCCATGCAGACCTAATTTCAAATCCATTTAGGATTCAGTTAAGGAACCCTAGGGGTGCAACAACAGAATGATTATGACTAGCTTAAGTCAAGGAGTTCTGGCGTGATGCTATAGCATAAGCACTGGGCTACTAACTGGGCAGTTGAAACCCTCAGAAATGTGTATAGTCACTTCTCAGAAACCCTATACAGTGTTGCTATGAGTTGGAACTGACTCAATGGCACTTTAACAACAATAGCAACGGCAGTGGTACAACAGTTAAGCGTGTGACTGCTAATGGGAAGGTTGTTAGTCTAACCCCATCCAGCAGCTCCACAGGAGAAAGACTAAATGGTAGCCCGGAAAATCCTACAAAGTGGTTTTACTTGGTCATATGGAGCGGCTATGAGTGGGCTCAGTGGCACCTAAAAGAACAGCAATAGGATCACTGATGAGGGAGGTCCAATGAGATAGTGAGTTGTTGTTGTTAAATGTGGTCGACTCATAGCTACCCTGCATAGAGTTTCTAAGGAGCGGCTAGTGGGTTTGAACTGTCAACTTGTGGTTCAAACTGACCTCATAGTCCAGTGCATTATCCTGCAGTGCCACAGTTGTTGTTAAGTACTGTCGAGTCGATTCTGACCCACAGTGACCCTGTATAGGGTTTCCAAGGAGCGGCTGGTGAGCTTGAACCACCAACCTTGCAGTGCAAACAACTTTGTAGTCTGACGCATTAGCCCACAGTGCCACACCAGGACTCCACAGTAGGGTTGATTTTAATCACTTCAGGAAGTATTTATGGCAAGGAGTAGAAAGACTTGTTGGTCAGAAAAACCCAGCTTTGGACTTGTGGTCATGGGTATAGCATTTCTGTCCAGCACAGGGTTGTTGCTGTTGTTAAGTGCCATCAAGTCAGTTCCAACCCGTAGTGACGTTGTATAGAGTTTCTGAGGAGCAGCTGGTGGGCTTGAATCACCAACCTTGCAGTTCAAATTGACCTTGAAGTTCAGTGCATTATCCTGCAGCACCATACCAGGACTCCCTAGTACAAGGTAAAGGAGAGGAAACAGTAATGACCCTAATGACCGCTTATTGCGTGCCTTCTGTATCCTGGGTACACTGAAGATAGTGTCAACTGGATCTTCACAGTAGATCTGTGAGGTCAGTGTGATATACCATTTCACAGATGGGAAAATTAAGACTCAGAGAGGTTGACTAAGTTTTTCAAGGTCACAGACAAGCAAGGATTTCAACCTCTGTCTGATGGGCTCCAAAATCCCTGCTCTGTCTTCTGAATTCAATTTCCTCATGGTTTAATAATTCCTAGCCTATAAGATCAGAAGAATTTTTTATAATACCATCCAACTTTCCTTTTTTAGCTTTATTAGCAGTTTGTTTTAAAGATCTAAGGGCATCGGCTACATAAATTTCTTCATCTGGTTACCTTTCAAATTTAGTATATTGCAAACTAGCCTCTTGTCTTAGGCCAGGTTTTCTAGAGAAGAAAAACCAGTGAAACATACGTGTGTGTGTGT